>NC_069507.1:112559311-112721811 GCF_027579735.1 Bombina bombina
GTACGATTCATTAGTGGATGAGTTATAGATGTCCAGTTAGTATGGTATTTCTTGCTTGGAGAAATATCCTCATAAAAATGTGTGTCGTAGGAGTAAATTTATTACTTTCCTTTATAATGAGGAAAAGGAACAAAAAAAACGTGAAGTTTGCACATTCCTCATTCTTGAGTCTGCTTTAATGCAGAGACGCTGATAACAATTTGTAATCCAAGGCTTTTTAAGTCAAGTAGCTTTTAAGTTAAAGCTTGCAAAAAAAACTTCAAAATAAAAAGGTTGATAATAAATTGTAATCCACAGGTTTTCTTCGTGAAAATAAAGAAGGATTATTAATGTTTCTAACCAATAAGTTTATACTGGTTACATTTACAATAAAAATACATTTATAATAAAAATAATAAATCTTTACTTCTACAGATGTTATTGGCATATAAATTATAGCTTAACAAGATATATACATATAGCATATATGAATTATAGCATAACATGATAATAAGCTTGCCGTTTCATTTCTGGTATTTAATTCAAAAGAAAACAGGTTGACAAATAATTGCTTATTTTTTTTACACACAATTCTAAATAAAATGATACACAATACTATGGCTATTAATACATAGTACATATTCCCAGTATGTCTCCAAAGATACCATTCCGCACTGTAGCTAAACCTTCTCAAATTTTTGAAATAACATTACCCAATGCTGGCATTATTGGAATCAATTATTTACCTAAAGTTCTAATCCAGGTAGGAAAGTCCCCTTCATGCAAGTCAATTCTTAAGAGGTCTGCATGTGCCCTTTTAACCAAATTCTCAATTGCTTTATGGGAGGAGCCCAATCTCACTTGCATGTTATGTAAATGAGCCCAGAGTGCTGTCATATATGGAATTTGCAATGTAATATGGGGTACCTGCATTGTTAAATGTGACCTAGCATGTATATTCTTAATCACAGGTGGTGTTAAAATTATATTATAACACTCCACAGATTTATTAACTGTTACCATTGTAGCTTGCAACATTGGAATATTACAATCATTTTGACTAGTAATCACAACATATGACCCATTATGAATTGTTTCTATGCGAGTGTATGGTGATTTTACAGGTGTAACTTTAACTGTGCAATCAGAGTCTTGTTTATCAACACAACATGGGTTTCGTTTGTAGACATTTTCACATACTAAATATCCTAGATCAACACAGTTTTCTGTTTCAATATATTCCCAGCTATCACAATACTGTGAAGCATATTGATATGGTTGTTGAATTTGTAACAATGCCATATGATCAGCAGAATTAATTAAATGTCCAAAATTAACAATCTCCCAATTTGTTGTGTATACATTTCCAGGTATTATCATCTCATAATATATATATATTTCCCATACACAATCTTCTGGGTTATTTGTTATTCTACGCTTCAATTCTCTTATATTATAAATCATTGATTTTGAAATATGCAGCATAATTTCTGTTTGTTTTACCGTTAGACTTAATTGTGTAGAAATTTCTGTAACATTTAATAGTGTAATATCAATGTGTCCTTGTAAAATTAATCTCATAGCTGTTAAATAATTTAGTATTGTTACTGCTTTCATTTCTTCATCTACCATTGTAAAATCAGACATCGCTGCAGTTAGCATAGTTAGCATGTGATCTCTTAAGATCATCAATCCTCTCTTTAAATCTTCATCATTAATATCTGAAATTTCACTGACAATTAATACTGCATCACTTAATAAATGCCCTGTCAATATCTAAACTTCAGCATTAGACATTAACTGCATTTTATTTGTTTTTTTTCTTCCGTATTACAATCATCTGGAATTATATTCTCTATTGTAATATATGTTACATTATCAAATATATTATTTGTTTCCCAAACAGCTTCATCATAAGTCATATCTGCCACATTTTGCTTATAACATTTAGCATATTTACATGGTATGTCATCAACTGATATATTTACATCCATTTGTAGTTTCATACTTGCAATTACTACATTTACTGGATATTTTATCTACAAGACATTTCTGAAACAGGGAATATATTACATAATTTTTGTTAATAATGTGATGTTTTGTCACGCACCAAAACCCAGGTATGCCTACATAATGTAGGAATCCCTTATCAATGTCTTTAGGTTAAAAACAAAAATATGTCCTTGATTCCTTAAGGTAGAAACAACAGGATGTACATTGATAGTTTGTTTCCAAGTCACAAATGCCCTTTTAATTAGATCTTCAACTGTTATATTACAAAGATTGTTCTTTTCTTTGCATGAGTGACTGTAATACATTGTATTTAAGAAAGCTGCATATCTTGGCTTTGTACATGTATCCCATTCTTTTAGATTCAAAAACATTTAATCTTTTCCTTTCTCATTCCAATCTGTAGGTAATGCTTGCTCTCACAGTCTTCCTGTCTGTTGATCCATTACTTCAAGCTGAAGCTTTTCAAATAGTTGCAGGTATCCTTCATCTGTATGTAACTCTGGTGTCCACCATTCTGAATAAAGTGTGTTAGTACAAAACACTGCTCTATTATAGGATTCTACTCCTCCAGGAATCCTATACTCCTTCCTTTGCACTTTCCCAGAATGCAATGCGAGGATCTGTGTGATTTTCAGGAAAGAAGCCTTTTTAAGTTAATTGTCCTGTGTTTAGATAAAAAAATAGGATATTCTTTATACTTGACTTTGTCAATTGTAATCCCAGGACGTGGACATTGATCTGCTTTTATTTCTTTTGCAGGCCATCTCCTTGTCCCTTGAAAGTCCACATAATAGCAATGTGCAAATGATGAAAAACACATTTCTTCTCTGTATGTCTTTTGTTTCCAGTATTCTTGCAAAGGCAAATCATATTCCAAAGTTTTTGCTTGTATCATTTCCATTTGCCCATTTATGTGATCTTTTACCAATTTTCTTCACATTTGAGTTGTGATCTTTGCTTTCTTTGATATTACTGTTGAATCTATCAATACGACTTGAGATATTCCTAATACTTTTTGTTTTTGTATTATAGGTTTTGGAAATGGTTTCCAATAAATTCCTTGCGGTAGCCCATTCATCTTTATTTCTACAGGTTGCAGATTGTAATGTTCAGCTCTTTTTAGTCTTGATATCGTTGGTACAGCATCCTCTCGAGCTTTTGTTTGGTTCCATGCCAGAACAGCTCCAGGTCTCTTTGCAAGATTATTCCACTGTAGACGAAAAACTACCATGCAGGTTGATATCAAGATAAGGAGAAGTATCAAAAGTATCAGTACTGTATATCTCAATATTTTAAGGTTTTTGTAATTGAACAAGTTCTTTAACATTTTCAGTCCTTGTTGTTGTATCAGTGTTTGTGCTGATAGCATAGTATTTATGATAGGTAAAACAGGATTAGATCTTGTAACTGGTGTGGGTGTATCAAATGAATCTACTTCAGTTATTTGATCACCTTCTTCAACATCATAATAAAAAAGGGGTTATAGTCTCTGGGATTTGAAGAAAATGGCATCATTTGAAATTGATTATTAATCCGCTTTGCTTCATTCAGAGTAACCCACTGAGAGTAAGTCAGAGGGTTTGCCATCTTCTAACTCAAATTTAGAAGCAGGTTTTAAGTTATCAATGCTGACAATTCTGTCTTTGCTTTGTTTGTCTTCTATAACCAAAGTCCTTAGGTTAATGACATGTTTTACCTTTGTAGGAGGTTTCCACCTTGGCCATAAAGGTTTCGCTGCTTGAACTCTTTCCTGGACAAACTGACCAACCTGTGGTGTCCAAGCTCATAAAAGGTTAGGTGCAAAAGCAGGTTGTGCAAAACAATCACGTATTTCTTGAAAAATAGATCATTGCTCTAATCTCCCTGGTGCAGAAAGGTACTCAGTATTAAACATTGTATTCATAGGTATACCATATAACAATTCATAAGGTGTTTTCCCAGAAATAACAGAAGGTATATTATTTAAATCTACTTGTACATAAGTTAACAGGGGATACCACTGTTTTGGGCGGTTAGTTAGTAACTTGGTTAACAATCGTTTTACCTCAGCATTTTTCCTTTCAACAACCCCACTACTTTGGGGATGATAAGGTGCACTGATTTCCCATTTTATATCAAAAGACTTAGCCCACTCTTGTGCTTGAGTAGATGTAAAAGCTGATCCAGCATCTGAGTGTAGGGCTTTAGGTTTACCAATACTTACTAAGGAATTGAGACTATCAAGCGTGGTACTAGCCGTGGCACTTTTAACAGGGTATAACCATGTGAACCTTGTACAAGCATCAACACATACTAACACATATTTATGCCCATGTGAAGTAGGTAAAGGCCATATGTGATCTAAATAAATCAGATCAAATTAGGAATTTCTTTAACAATGTATGGTTGTTTCTGGTGATTTGGATTATTAACAAGGAGACATGCTTTACAATTCCCTATAACTCTTATGACCGTTTCCTTCATATTAGGCCACCAATATTTTGACTTTAGGGTAAATAAGACTTTATCTCGCCCTAAATGAGGATGTCCAATACTAGAATGGGCCATTTCTGTTATGTTCCATCTGTCTATGACAGGGGGAATAATCAATTCTTTGTCTCCAATCTTAACCATACAATGTTTGTCTTAATTCATAAAGATATTTTTTAGGATAACCAGGTGGATTAGGTCTGGTTTTATCCAAGCAAGCATTTAACTCTGTGTCAAGATTACCGGTTGCTTTCATTCGAGTTTTAACTGCATTTACTGCATATTTTTAACTTACACTTTGTGCAAGAGTATCTGCAAATGTATTGCCTTCTGTATGCAAAGAGGAACCTAGCTTTCTATGAGCTGGTTCATGTACTACTTCAATATCAGGCTTTAGATCTAAATAAACAGCAATTGCTTTCCATTTGACAATATGCTTTAATGGTTTTTCTTTGCAGTTAAAAAACCATTAGATTTCCAGATTCGTAAATCCTGGAATACAGATCTTGTCAGGTATGCAGAATCAGTTACAATTAAAACTGGTCCTTTATCTAACAATGCTTCCTTCATAGCAAATGCTAATGCAGAAATTCCTGCAAATTGAGCTGAATGATCCCTTAAAGGGATTTGCCATGAACGCAACAAAGTCAGAGTGGGAGAATATTTTGCAATTCCTGCTCCAGCAGATTTATTTACTTTCTCTTTACTAGAGATTATTGCAGAGCTATCAGTGTAAAATATAGCAGAATAACGATCATTTGGATAAGTTTGTAAAATCCAACTTGAGGGTTGCTTTGGAGCTGGTAAATCATCTAGAGGTGTCAGATTATTATCATGAATAAAATGTATCTGTGGGTCTTCCAAAATAGAAAACCATTTTATCCATCTATTCTTTAGTGCTTTCTTGTCTGTTATAGTTTGCTTTTGTAAGTTATCAAGTGAGGCTACTGATGTATGTACATATATATCTTTCTCCTGTGCAATCTGTCTCGACTTTAACAGTGCTTTATTTACTGCTACCAAAAGCTTCTCTATCATAGTAAACTTTATCTCTGTTTGTGAATATACATAAGATAGAAGTGCTATTTGAATTGTCTCATTTACATTATATAACCTTGTATAGCTTGCATTCGGCGATACATTTATGAAAATTGATAGATCCTTAGTACTATCTCTTTGAGCTAAATATTCTATTCTATTTACTGCCTCTAATAATGCATTTAGTGCATCCTCTTCCTGAGTCGTCCACTTAAAAAGTATCCTTGGTCTTTTTGTTTTAGATTTTATCTCCCTTGAGACTGCAGCATGCAGAGGTGCAATTAAAACATTGAAATCAGGTATGAAAAACATTGCATAAGTAAGTAAACCAATTATATTACCTAATTGTTTTAGAGAATGTGGATGTGTTAAAGCTGCTACTTTTTCTTTATAAATTATCAGATAATCCTCTCCCCCTTTCAGAAATTTCAAATCCCAAGAACGTAACAGTATGTCCTGCAATTTGAGATTTCTTAAGAGATACTACAAAACCTGCAGCATGTAATATAGTCAAAACCTGATCCAACACTGCTATGTGTTCTTCCGCACTATCATGTGAAAAATATGTCATCCACATACACCTCAACTTCTGGAAATTTAGACAAATTTACTACATCTAAAGTAAATAACGCACTCAAATTCAAAAATCCCTGAGGTAATCGGGTAAATATCAAAGTTTTGCCTCTTCAAGGAAAACCAGTTATCCAGTAACTATCTGGAGTAACAGGATGGCCCCAAAAACCATTTGCCAAGTCTAACTTTATCTTAAAAGTTTTCCTTTGCAAATTGTGTAAAATAGAAGGTGCATGTGTATATTGTGTTGCCACCTGTGGTGTAACTCTGTTAGCTTCTCTATAGTCTAATACCATTCGCCAAGAACCATCCGGTTTGGGAACAGGGTAGACTGCTGAGTTAATTTGACTGTACTGTTCTTTTAGTACTCCTTGTTTAAGTAAATCATCAATGACTTTCTGTATATAGGGAATGGCTACACCATTGATATTATACTGTGCCTGTTTCTTAGGAACTACTGTGCCTGTAGCAATATGATGACTGATACCTTTACGATGTCCAACCTGATTTTCCCACTTCTGAAATATTATCACTTTTTTCTTTAACCCCTTAACGACCAAGGACGTACGCCACACGTCCTCAAAAAAAATACAGTTAATGACGGGGGGTGGTGGGCGGGCGCGTGCACGGGGCTGGAGCGGGTGGGAACCGCTACACTACAGAAAAAAATACAGTTAAAAGTAAAAAAATAAAATAAAGTTTAAGTATGAAAAATGTAATCTAAGGGATCTGGAAGGGGTTGGGGATTGGTCTCGGTGGGGGGGGGGAAAGCTACACTACAGAAAAGGGCATTTTTTTTAAAAACTGGGTACTGGCAGACAGCTGCCAGTACCCAAGATGGCGCCCATTAAGGCAGAGGGGAAGGGTTAGAGAGCTGTTTGGTGGGGGATCAGTGAGGTTGGGGTCTAAGGGGCATTCCTTCACATCAGCATATGTAAATATGCTTTTTTTTTTTTTTTTTTTTTTTTTAAAAAAAGGGCCAAATACCTTTTATTTTAGTACTGGCAGAGTTTCTGCCAGTACTTAAGATGGCGGGGACAATTGTGGGGTGGGGGAGGGAAGAGAGCTGTTTGGGAGGGATCAGGGGGTCTGATGTTTCAGGTGGGAGGCTGAGCTCTACACTAAAGATAAAATTAACCCTGCAAGCTCCCTACAAGCTACATAATTAACCCCTTCACTGCTAGCCATAATACATGTGTGATGCGCAGCGGCATTTAGAGGCCTTCTAATTACCAAAAAGCAATGCCAAAGCCATATATTTCTGCTATTTCTGAACAAAGGTGATCCCAGAGAAGCATTTACAACCATTTGTGCCATAATTGCACAAGCGGTTTGTAAATAATTTCAGTGAGAAACCTAAAATTGAGAAAAATTTAACTTTTTTTTAATTTGATCGCATTTTGCGGTGAAATGGTGGCATGAAATATACCAAAATTTGCCTAGATCAATACTTGGGGTTGTCTACTACACTACACTAAAGCTAAAACTACCCCAAAAAGCTCCCTACATGCTCCCTAATTAACCCCTTCACTGCTGGGCATAATACACGTGTGGTGCACAGTGGCATTTAGCGGCCTTCTAATTACTAAAAAGCAACGCCAAAGTCATATATGTCTGCTATTTCTGAACAAAGGGGATCCCAGAGAAGAATTTACAACCATTTATGCTATAATTGCACAAGCTGTTTGTAAATAATTTAAGTTAGAAACCAAAATTTTGTGAAAAAATTTGTGAAAAAGTGAACGATTTTTTGTATTTTATTGCATTTGGCGGTGAAATGGTGGCATGAAATATGCCAAAATGGGCCTAGATCAATACTTTGGGTTGTCTACTAAAAAAAAATATATACATGTCAATGGATATTCAGTGATTCCTGAAAGATATCAGTGTTCTAATGCAACTAGCGCTAATTTTGAAAAGAAATGGTTTGGAAATAGCAAAGTGCTACTTGTATTTATGGCCCTATAGTTTACAAAAAAAGCAAAGAACATGTAAACATTGGGTATTTCTAAAATCAGGACAAAATTTAGAAACTATTTAGCATGGGTGTTTTTTGGTGGTTGTAGATGTGTAACAGATTTTGGGGGTCAAAGTTTGAAAAAGTGTGTTTTTTTCCATTTTTTCCTCATATTTTATAATTAGTTTTTATAGTAAATTATAAGATATGATGAAAATAATGGTATCTTTAGAAATTCCATTTAATGGCGAGCAAAACCGATATATAATATGTGTGGGTACAGTAAATGAGTAAGAGGAAAATTACAGCTAAACACAAACACCTCAAAAATGTAAAAATAGCCTTGGTCCCAAACGGACAGAAAATGGAAAAGTGCTGTGGTCATTAAGGGGTTAAGCAAAAATCTAAGTTTCTAACATCAGATACTGCAGTATGATCTAATTGCATTTTCATAAATGCTTCTTCCACAACTCTAGTAGTTAAAGGAAGTTCATCTTCCAGCTGCATTGAAATAAAATGTGCTACATCCTTATAAGCTATAAGAAAATCAGAATCAAGCTTAGGATGCTGAACTAATTCTAAGTGCACTCTTTTACCATTTATTTTTACCTGTGTATTACATGAGGGATAAGTACCTTCCCTCTCTAAAGTCTGTATAGTTATATCGCCTAATACATATTCTTTAAGATATTTGTTCGTACTAAAGATATTTCTGCCTGTGTATCTAAATAACCTCAAATCTCTCCCCCATATTCTACTGTTAATTGTACTTCATTCATCTTTAGACTTTTCTTAGATGTCTGGTAGCAATTTCTTTATTTTCCTTACCTTTTTAGTAGTAGCTGAGGTAACTGAAATTTCACCCCTTTCAGTAGAACGAATCTCACGCTCCTGATATCTATCCTGACCCCCTGCACCTTTTCCTCTATATCTCACACTACCATCTCCAAATCCATACCGATCTGGAGTTTTTTTAAAAATGGTCTCAATGTCCTGCGAGGAAATTCCTCATAAGGCAAATCTGAAGATTTGCTCTAAATAGTTATAAACTGATTTTCATTGGTCTAAGATGGAGGTGCTTGGGAGTAAGGTAGTGGAGGGTTAAATTTAGTTTGTTTCTGTGGATATTGTTCTCTTGCATTCTTTTTTGACAAACTGAGCTCTGTTTTTCCTTTGCTGGAAAATCTTTTCTCCTTTCCTTTCCTTTTCTCTGCTATTTGAAGTTACTAGTGCATCTCCAGTCAGGTCCTTACCTACAAGTGTATAAGTATGTCTTAATATATATCAGGTATTTGTTTAGGTCTCTCAGCAATAGGTACAGAGAGTATTTGTCTCTCTATATCTAAAATTAAGCCTTGTCCTTTAACATTTGGCTTTAAACAACCCCATACCATGTCGTGATTATTCTTTGTAAATCTCAGCTCTAACAAATGTTACTACAATGCTACTATTTTTATTCAGCATTCCTAAAGTATCAGCGAGTGAAACCAAAGTAACTTTACCTTGTGTCTTTACATGATATGCATAAATCACTGAATTCCACTTCCATGCCTCAAATATAAAAACACACAAACCAGAGAATAAAATAGCATTAACTAACGTTCTATTTTGTGGAAGATAATGAGTTGGATAAATTCCAGCTAATGCATGAACTCTGTCATTTAACCACAAAGCTATGCCCTTCGGATTGCGTGGCATCACTCCAATTGTTGTTTTTATATTTCATTTAGGAATTCCTGCAGCTTCAGCAAAAAAACTTGCTATATGCCTGACACTCCAGACATTTTCACTATTTAAAACCTGAGCTTACATATAACATAAAAATTGTATCACACTAAAAAGGTTTTCCCTCTCAGCTTGCTCATATTCTGCAGCTGGTATTATTTATTTTCCCTTTACTGGACTGTACAAACTAAATCTAAGAGTACCCCACATCTCAATTCAGGCTAAAGCCTTTAGGGCAATGTCTTTGTATTCCTGTAGCAATAACAGGTCTGCCTAAAATCTCTACTATACCATCATAAAAAACATTTGTATTTCTATTTGTTGCAGGATCAAAATCTGCATCTATAGTGCGATATATAGGTTGTTGCAAAACTACTCCAGCAGCATTAGCAAAGTTTAAATAAATTAAACCATAACTGTATCTCCAAAGCAATAACCTCATAATTTCCAATGACTCTACCATTCTGCATTTTAAACACATAATTGAGTTTTAAAAGATTCTGCAAATCCTGATTAGCCATGATATTCTAGTACCATCTCTTACGTATAAGAGGACCTAGGTAAAATTATAATATTTATTATAAAACATATTATCTCTCAAAACACCCAGGGACGCCAATTGTAGTGGTTCACACCTAATTCACTTATAAGGTCTTAAAGCACAGTTATATTGAAATATAATTTCCAAGCACTGACCTTTAATATTATACCAATGAAATAGGTCTCATTTCTTACAAAGAAAGTTTCTGAGTACAATAAAGCAATGGTACTTGAGAGGATAACATTGTTTAAAAATACATTTTTATTATACAGAAAAATCAGCTTACAGAAGTAATACAAAATTAAATTCATTTAAATCCAAAATACACACAGAGTTAAAAGACTATCAGTTAAACTTGCTTTCAATAACAATTGTTACATACATTGCAACCAAATCTTATCCTTAGAGATGCTCTATAACATCCTGCCAGAGTCACCCGCCTCATGTTTACAACAAGGTGTATTTATAGTTTTTTATTTGGATGACGTCATCATTTATTGTTTTCTTTTTATATGTATTTTTAGCATCATTTTAACATCAACAAAACTTGTCTAGCTTTTTCTATCTTCAACAGTTTTGTACATCAACAATGTGGCCTTGAAAATCTGTTATACAAGAGTTTAGACATACGAACTTGTAATTATTGCAATGAGCATCCATCTTAGGATTTTCTAATACAAGGTTAAACAATCCTCCATTTTAGATTCAGTACAGAAAATCATATAACATCGTTTGTTACTGTTTTAATTCCACTAAACATAGTTATAAATCTTATATATTGTAAAAGAACTTTATTAAAACATATATTTGAATATTGCAGGATAAGCATATGAAAGATTTATATTCATCCTTTATAAATATGATATAGATGTAAGGTTATACTCCTTTATATATAGGAGTATTTATGAAAGATTTAAAAGATATCTTTCATTTATAGTAAGTTATAAGTGTCTTTCTGAAAGAATGTATTTCTTACTGTTGGTATAGTTTTTAATCAAACATTTTATAGCAATGTTAATACTAACATTTAAAACTAACATTTACATAGCAGCTTTTATTGAGACAAGCATGCTATAAACAAAGTTTATTTGCAAAGTTATGCATTGTTAACTAAAAATTACATTTACAAGCACAGGTGTATCACAGGGTTAATGAAAGCCTGTTACACTAACTTTATAGATGACTATACCACTAAATATCATATTTACCACCTTTATAGAGGACTATACCACCAAATGTCCTATTTACAACCCATATGGAGGACTGTACCACCAAATGGAAGCCTTTAACACCAAAATGTCCTATTTATCACCTTAATAGAGGACTATACCACCAAATTTCCTATTTACCACCTTAGAAGACTATACAACCAAATGTCCAATTTAACACCTTTAACCCCTTAACGACCGAGGACGTGCAGGGTACGTCCTCAAAAAAAAGGCAGTTAACGCCTGAGGACGTACCCTGCACGTCCTCGGTGTGGAAAGCAGCTGGAAGCGATCCTGCTCGCTTCCAGCTGCTTTCCGGTTATTGCAGTGATGCCTCGATACGGAGGCATCCTGCAATAACATTTTTAAGCCATCCGGTGCAGAGAGAGCCACTCTGTGGCCCTCTCTGCACCGGAGATCGGTGGCTTACTTAGTTGGTGGGTGGGAGCCGGACCGGGAGGCGGGTGGCGGCCATCGATGGCCCTCGTGATGTGGAGGGGGGCGGGATCGTGGGCGGGGATGCGAGGGGGCGCGCACTGACGCGCACACATGCACGGGAGGGTGGGGGCGGGCGCGTGCACGGGGAGGGAGCGGGTGGGAACCGCTACACACAGAAAAGTCATATATGTCTGCTATTTCTGAACAAAGGGGATCCCAGAGAAGAATTTACAACCATTTATGCCATAATTGCACAAGCTGTTTGTAAATAATTTCAGTGAGAAACCGAAAGTTTGTGAAAAAATTTGTGTAAAAGTGAACAATTTTTTGTATTTGATCGCATTTGGCGGTGAAATGGTGGTATGAAATATACCAAAATTGGCCTAGATCAATACTTTGGGATGTCTACTAAAAAAAAATATATACATGTCAATGGCTATTCAGGGATTCCTGACAGATATCAGTGTTCCAATGTAACTAGCGCTAATTTTGAAAAAAATTGGTTTGGAAATAGCAAAGTGCTACTTGTATTTATTGCCCTATAACTTGCAAAAAAAGCAAAGAACATGTAAACATTGGGTATTTCTAAACTCAGGACAAAATTTAGAAACTATTTAGCATGGGTGTTTTTTGCTGGTTGTAGATATGTAACAGATTTTGGGGGTCAAAGTTAGAAAAAGTGTGTTTTTTTCCATTTTTCCTCATATTTTATATTTTTTTTTATAGTAAATTATAAGATATGATGAAAAAAATGGTATCTTTAGAAAGTCCATTTAATGGCAAGAAAAACGGTATATAATATGTGTGGGTACAGTAAATGAGCAAGAGGAAAATTACAGCTAAACACAAACACTGCAAAAATGTAAAAATAGCCTTGGTCCCAAACGGACAGAAAATGGAAAAGTGCTGTGGTCATTAAGGGGTTAATGAGGACTATACCACTAAATGTCCTATTTACCACCTTAATAGAGGACTATACAATCAAATGTCCTATTTACCACCATTAAAGCAGACGTGCCACCAAATGTACTATTTACCACCTTAATAGAGGATTATACAACCAAATGTCCTATGTAGTACCTTAATAGAGGACTATAAACGCCAAATGTGGAATTTACCATCTTTATAGAGAACTATACCATCACGTGTCCTATCTACCCACTTAAGAGAGGACTATACCAACTAATGTCCTATTTACCACCATTAAAGCAGACTATACCACCAAAATGTCCTATTTACCACCATTAAAGCAGGTTATACCACCAAATGTCCTATGTACCTCCTTTATAGAGGACTATACCACCCTTAGAGGACTATACCAACAAATGTCCTATTTACCACCATTAAAGCAGAATATACCACCAAATAGCTTATTTACAACCCATATGGAGGACTGTACTACCAAATTGAAGCCTTTATCACCAAATGTCCTATTTACCACCTTAATAGGGGACTATTCCACTAAATGTCATATTTATAACCACTAGAGAGAACTATACCACCAAATGTCCTATTTATTACCATTCAAGCAGACTATACCACCAAAAGTCCTATTTATCACCATTAAAGCAGACTATACCACCAAAAGTACTATTTAACACTTTAATAGAGGACTATACCAGAAAAATGTCCTATTTACCACCTTTGTGAAGGACTATAGCACCAAATGTCCTATTTAACACCTTTATTATTTTAAAAATAGTGCAATGAAATAATTAACATCTTCATCTCCAGCCACCATTTCCTTATAAGACAGTTTGCTCCTGAGCAGAAATATCATATGCTGTTCTTAGTCTATTTAGCAGATGAGCACTTGACACAAAGAAATAAAGGTTCCATGGAGAATGCTTCCATAGAAATAGATGTTCATGGGGAGTAGATGTCACCATAGAAATAGATGTTCTATGAGAAGCAGAAGTTATCATAGAACAATTACCATGTCACACTTATTTTTGGATATAGAGAACTGTGCCACCTTCATAGAGCACTATACCACCAAATGGCCTCTCTACCTCCTTAATAGAGGAGGACTATACCACCAAATGTCCTATCTACCAACTTAATAGAGAAATGCTACCATAGAAATAGATGTACTATGGGAAGTAGAATTATCATAGAAAAAACAACAAGTACCATTTAGTTTTGGATAAAGAAAACTGTACCACCAAATGTCCTATGTGCCACCTTTTTATGTTTAAATAATTTTTATTGTTTTATATTTTTCGAAGAACATGAGTACATAAATAGAATAAAGTAACATGAATTATCTTTTCTTCAATAATTCTCTGACTTGGGAAATATTGCTTTATATACATATTGTGACATTCAGATTGCAGATAGTAAGTCTATATAGGTATAAACACTTTGTATTATTGCATGGTCACTTTAACATTTTATTAATATGTTGCTGGCTACTCATGGGTAGTGCTATCATAAATCTAACCATAGTTCATCAACCTACAAACTGTGTATGACATTTGTCGGTAATCTGCCGCTTTCAAGTCTTTGGTTTGGTTTACTATCCATAGCTGAATAACCTTACATAACTGTATCTGGTTAAACCTTTCTTGGCTCAGAGTAATCTGTTGTATTCAGAAATTTCCCATATCTTGAGGTCTATAGTCTAGTAAACATAAGGTTAGGTAATTTAAGCATATTACCTTTAAGATTCAACAATTGCAAACGGGGTTATAGGGATAGAGGGAGTAGGGGAGAGTGACGACACTTTGTTTCTTGGTTATATAATGTGTGGATATCAATATGCGTAGTGTGGTTGTATTTTAGTTGTCGTTTAGGTCTCTGATCTCCAGCGAACTCATGGGATTTATGAACCATTATTTATCCAGTAATACCATACTGCTTGGGTTGTTGTTTTGTTATCTAGTGTGTCTGACGCTATTTCATACATGGTATATGTGTTTTGAATTTTATTGTGTATTTCTGTCCAGGTTGGAGCTCCTGTTTTCCAGTATTTGGCTATGCATATCCTTGTGATTGTGCATAGGATCCTGATGAATGTATTGATATGTTTGTGATATTTACTGATATGTTCGTGTAGTAAGGCCTGTTGGATCGTAAGACTAATGTTTTCGTTCAGTGTCTGCCCTAAGAAGGTGGATAGTCTGTTCCATGTCTTCTGAATTTCTCTGCATTCCCACCACATGTGCTTGTAGGTCCCTATTTCTCCACAACCTCTAAAACATAATCTGCTACCTTGTGGGTGCATATGGGCCGTTCGTGTGGGGGTTAAGTACCACCGGTGGATGGTTTTAGTAACGTTTTCTTTAAGATCTACACTGATTAGCCCCTTTTCTGCGTTCTGAAACATTGATTCCCATTCCTTTATGTCTTTACAAATAAGAAGGTCCTGTTCCCAGGCCAGCATAGTCGAGGTTTTGGAGGAGCTTTGGTTGGCTTGTATCGACACATACAGTAGGGATATGGTGTGTTTGCTGTGTTCTTCTGTTTTACACAGGACTTCTATTGGTGTGTTGGACTCTTCTCTAGGGTTTTTTAGGTATGTTTGTAAGACTGAGTGTATCTGTAGGTACATATACCAGTGAAGTTTAAGCGGGTCAATCTTAGTCTGTAATTGGTTAAACGTCAGTATGTTTCTTCCTAATAAGTAGTCTGCTACTCTGTACAGTCCTTTGTTTTCCCATTTTGTGAGCTGAGTCCAAAGGTTTTCTGGCATGATATATCTGATTGGTATTGATAGGGAATACTGCTGTAGGAGTTTATATTTCGTCCTTGCTATCCTCCAGATCTTTATAGATAGGCTTGTGGTATAAGGTCTAGGTGTCTGTTCGTTTTTCTGCACCCTCCCTGGGTCCCAGATAATTGAATCTGTCGCATCCCAGCCCCCTATTTTCGCTTCAACCTTGGGCCATATAATTCCCTTCGCCCTTTTTAGAAGTAGTGAGTCTTGAGCTAGTCTGGCTGCATTGTAGTAGTCTATTAAGTTTGGTGCTCCAATACCCCCAAGTGACTTGTGTCTAGTTAAAATGGATTTTGCTATCCTGTTAGTTTTATCTCCTCTAATGAATATTGTTATCTCTCTCTGCATTGTTTCTAAGTCTGGTCTTGATATTTTTATAGGAAGGGTTCTGAAAAGATATAGTATGCGTGGCATGGCATTCATTTTTACCGCTGCTATTCTACCCAACCATGAAAAGTGAAAATTTTTCAATTTTGTTATGTCTTTTTTTATTTGTCTAAACAGTGGGATGTAGTTTACTTTATATAGTTGAGTGGGGCAGGTTGGAATTTGAATGCCCAAGTATTTTAGAGTGTGTTTCATCCATTTAAAATTAAATTGTGTTTCTAGTATTGTTTTAGTCTGCTGGGGTATCGCGATGGGCAAAGCTTCGCATTTGTCTGGATTGATTTTAAATCCCGAGATGGTTGAAAATTTCTTTATTGTTTGATAGAGGTTTGGTAGAGATATTAGTGGATTCGTCAAGGTCAGTAGGATATCATCAGCAAAGAGAGATAATTTGTATTCTGATGTATTTATCTTAACCCCTGATATGTCTAAGTTTGAGCGGATCGTGATTGCTAGTGGCTCTATACATAGTGCAAAGAGCAATGGAGACAGAGGACACCCCTGTCTGGTACCATTGCGAATTGGGAAGGATTTCGATTTATATCCTGTTGATGAGACCTGGGCTTCTGGATTGGAGTATATGACCTGTAAAGCTTTTATGAATGCCCCCTCGAAACCCATATGTTGTAGTGTTGAGAACATATAGTCCCAATCTATTCTATCGAACGCCTTCTCCGCATCCAAAGATAGGAGCAGAGAAGGCGTTCGTGTCTCTCCCAAGAAGTGTATTAAGTTGGTGACTTTTCGGATGTTGTCTGGGGCTTCTCTGTCCTTGATAAATCCCACTTGGTCTGGGTGGACCAAGTGGGGGATGATGTGTTTTAGTCGATTTGCAATTACCTTCGTAAAGATCTTGATATCTTGATTTATGAGGGATATTGGGCGGTAGTTCTGGCATTTTTTATGGTCTCTATCTGGTTTGGGGATTACCACTATCTTAGCAGCTAATAAATCTGGGGGTATATCTCCTCCTTCCATAATGTGATTACAAAATTTCACTAAGTGTGGGGCTAGTGAGTTTTTAAATAGTTTGTAATATTCGGCTGGAAAGCCATCTGGTCCTGCTGCTTTTCCTGTTTTAAGATCTTTGATGGCTCCTAATATTTCTAATGTGGATATGGGTGCGTTAATTGCTTCTTTCTGTTCTATACTTATGTTTGGTAGTTGAGTTTGGGAAAAGAATTTTGAGGACATTGCCTTTGTCTCTTGATTATGTGTAACTTTGTCCCCATTATATAGTTCTCCATAGTATCGTGCAAAGGTGTCTACGATTTCTTGTGGATGCGAGGTTGTGGTGTTGTTAAATGTCTCAATTTGTGGAATCGCAGAGGCCCTACATCTTTCCCTAATTTTATGTGCCATATATCTGTCGGGCTTGTTCGCAAAAATAAAGTATTGTGCCTGAATTTTATGGATGGCTCTAGAAGCTTGTGTATGAAGTAGTGAAGCTAAAGCAGATCTTTTGGTTTGGAGAAGTTGTAAGTTAGCTTTACTTTTAGTGTGTTTGTGGCGTTTTTCTAAATCCTCAATCTCCGTATGGAGTTGTTGTAGCTGCTGTCTATACTTTTGAATCTGTGTTGCTTTTTTTTTAATTAATATCCCTCTGAGGACTGCTTTGTGTGCTGCCCATGTAATCCCTGGGTTAGTTGTGCTGTCAGTGTTTATGTGCCAGTATTCAGTTAATTGTTGTAATATTTTGTCATGTGTATGGGGAGTTTTGACGTAAGATGGGTCGAAAGTCCAAGTTCTGTGTCTGTCTGGATCCCTAATGCCATTAATTTGTAGGGTGATTATGGAGTGGTCAGACCACACACAGGTGTGTATCTGTGAGCAATTCAATAGGGGCTGTAAAATCTGACTAACATATATGTAATCAAGTCTGACATAGGTTTTGTGTGCTGCCGAGTAGAATGTTGTGTCATTTGTCTGGCCATACATGGTGCTCCATGTCTCTATCAGAGAGTGGGGTAATAGAGTGTCACGAATTGATTTCACTAACCGGTTGTGTCTGGTCTGTTTATTGGTCAAAAGTTTGGTGGGGGCAGGATTAATAGGTAGCATAGTAATATTAAAATCCCCTGCTAAAAATATTTTAGTGTGTGACCACTGTGTGAGGATGTGTGAAATATGATGAAAAAATTTATGTTGGTTCTCATTTGGTGCGTATATATTGCATAATGTGATTTCTGAGTCTAGTATCCTGCCTCTGACAATCAGGTATCTCCCTTCGCTGTCCGTTATTATGGCTTCTGTAGTGAAATTAAGAGATGAATGTATCAGAATAGACGTGCCACTTTTTTTGGATTTAGCTGTGGAGTGATAATGAGTGTCAAAGTGTTTAGCCCAATATTTTGGAATGTTGTCTTTAAGCAAGTGTGTTTCCTGAAGGAACAGTATATTAGCTTGTAGGGATTTGTATTGTGTCATTGCAATTCTTCTTTTAACGTTGGTGTTCAACCCCCTCACGTTATGGGATAGTATCTTTATTGTAGGGTTCATAGTGTTGTGTCTAAGTGCGGGTGTTGTAAAAGGAAGTGTTTTACCTTGAGATCACTGGTTTGAACCTCTAGCTGAGTTGTGGTCAGGAGATCAGATTTGTATATAGTAAGTTCTGCTGTGTCTTTATTGGTCTTTGTTGTGTCGTCACTGGAGAAGGGGAAGGAGTTGAAAAGAGAAAACATTAACAAACATTTAATACATAACAGTCTAGAGTCCTCAACATTAGGACTCCTTGTGAATAACCAAAGAAGCATTGGAGAGATAAATAAGTGAGAGACTGACATACTGGGGGGAAGCTTTCTCTTCACCACAGCATGTAACTTTTTTAACTAGAACCTGGAGAAAAAGAGGAGAGAATGAAAAAAGAAAGAAAGAAAAGAAAAAAAAAAAAAAATTCTTTGGGAGTAGGGTCCATTCCTATGGTGCTTTTGGGAGGCCAAGTTATAGAGAGTTACATTTTCACATACTCCCAATATAGACTAAAAACATTTCAGTCCTCAGTTCTTTCAGTTGTTCCTTCTTGTCTTCTTGCTTATGAAGAGCAGTGATTGTGTATAATTGCAGTTCTTATCTTTCATCTAGCTTTCTAAGAAATCCTCCCTCCTATCTCTTTGGTCTTTTGTTTTTTGTGACTCATCTTCTGCCATTTAAGTGGGTCCGGTTGCCTGCCTGGGTCCTTGTCTCTTGTTGAATTTGGTGTGGGAGTTGGAATATTAGGAGACTCTAGAGCTAAAATCTTACAGATCTCAGGAATATCTTCTGGGTCTTTAAGTGTGATCGTCTTGGAGTCTTTTATGATGTATAAAGCAAATGGGAACCCCCATCTATATTGTATCTGGTGTTTCCTGAGTAGGGTGGTAAGGGGGCGTAAGGTGCCTCTCCTCTGTAGTGTTCGCACACTAAGATCTTGGTAAAATTGAATAATATTGCCTTGGTATTTGAAAGTTGGATGTTTTCTTGCCGCTTGTAATATTTGTGCCACCTTTTTAGAGGGCTATAACAACATATATCCTATTTAACACCATTAAAGCAGGCTATACCACCAAATGTCCTATGTACCACCTTTATAGAGGACTATACCACTAAATGTCCCATCTACCCCTTAATAGAGAACTATACCACCAAAATGTCCTATTTACCACGATTAAAGCAGACTATACCACCAAATGTCCTATTTACCACTATTAAAGCAGGTTATACCACCAAATGTCCTATGTATCACCTTTATAGAGGACTATACTGAGGAAGTCAATAAAGGGACATGGGTATTATGTATATATGTGTTTAAAACTGTTATGACATTAAATGAAGGGAAATCTGTCATATCTGGTATCAAATTGATTCTCCCAATGAAAACCAAGAGATTACCGGTCAGTATATCTGAAAATAGAGGGGCCTATCAGAAATTATAATGGGTTCTATAATTTCAGGCAAAAAAAACTTAGTTTATTGAAGGTCATAAAGACAGGGGGTTTCTTAGCCCGCCCAGGAGGGTGTGGTCAGGCAACCTGATCTATGGAAAATAGGTATAAGAATCTTATTTTAACTATAAGATTGTCATTCTTACAAGGGAGGCTGTGACAACACAGAGTAAGGACCCAATTGATTCATGCCATCTCTCTGGTAACAGATTCCAAAGACTAGTACAGTGTAAGGTTTCTAATTTTCTTCTTTTTATTTTGAAAAACTGTTTGCTAATGTGTAAATTTATTTGTAACAACTTTTTATTAATAATGCATTGTGCATAATATTTTTGGCATAATAAATAATCCTTTTATTAAGTTTGGCCTTTGTCTAATAATTGAACCTCGTTACTGAAGAGACTGGAATATTAGAACTGTATAATTTAGGTTATTTTCTGCTAAATTGTACTCAGAGAGTTAATGTGTAAGTCTGGGTTTTTCCTTAGGATTTTCCCTTTAATAAATTTTAAGTGGTGGCAGCTGAGATATTGTAGTTAGTTTAGTGTGGGTGGCATTAAAGGGGAGTTTTGGGGCATTTCTTTTACGTCTAGTATAGACTGGAGAGTGTTGTTAACCCTTGCACCCACTGAACTAAATCACAAGCTGGTCTGGTGTGGCTAGATTGTGACATATTAGTGAGAGTAGAAGGGGTCTGATAACCCTTTCTATGCCAAATAAGTGACTGACGCAGGGTTGGTTCGTCACAATCACAAATAAAATTGTTTGCAATTTGAAGTAAATTTAACAGATTAGAATATTTAGGGTCAGTGGACAACTGCTGTGCAAGACTGGTTAACCAGTAAGTAAAAGCAGCAGCCACTTCAGCAATAGATATGTGGTCTACGCATTTAGCAAATATGTAGAAATGCCCTTTTTAAATAAGATTCAAGTTTTCTTTCTAAAGGGTCTTTAAAAGAAGTACTGTCTTCTAGAGAAATAGTAGTGCATTTAGCTATAGTAGAAATGGCCCCATCAACTTTGGGAACCGTTTCCCATAACTGTAAGTTAGCAGCAGGTAAAGGATATAGTTTTTTTAAACCTTGTAGAGGGATTAAGAGAGAGACACCTGGTTTAGATCATTCCTTAGCAATCATATCAGAGACAGCATCAGGTATAGAGAAATCTCAGGGGATTGACAATAGTTTTATATACTGAATTTAAATGATTACAGGTTTTATAATCAGAAAGTGTAGCTTATTTAATCTCTAAAGTGACTTAGACTTCCTTCAAAAGAGAACAAAACGTCACATAAATGAGCTGAAGAAGCTACTTCAGTTGTTTTACAATTAGCACAGTTAGCTTTGGTAGAAAGGTGTTCAGTAAACTCAGTTCCTATGGTAAATTTAGGGACAGATTGATGTTGCTCCATTATGGCAAAATTTTCTGTAAATAATTTCTATTACCCCCCTTTTGAGAAAAAGGAAATATATATGCCCCTTTACATAGCGTTGCATGGACGTTACAAATTGATAGACATCTTTAAAGTGCCCATAAACATAGCTGTGACTGTCTAATAAAAAAATGTAAAATATACTTACCCATAGACACCGGTCCACTTAGTAGCAGACAGCCAAACCAGTACTTAAACATATCAGCAGAGGTAATGGAATAGGAGTATAACGTCGATCTGCAGAAGACAAGTCCCTGCAACCAAACTTATAGAAAGCCTATGAAGGATTTCCCATGAGGCAAAAACATTGTATTATGAGGCAGTACTCCATTCACATCCCTCTGACAAGCACTGTACTCTGAGGGAAACCGGGCTTTAATATGCTCTGAAGGACCTTTCATGAAGAAATCAAACACATCATCATGCTTCAACCACCTCCAACAGAAACAAAGTTTAATCTGGGGTATGAGGTGGGAGGCGTTTTATAGGCTTTTGAAATTTGGGAAACTTTGCCTCCTCCTTGTAGGAATGTATATCCCATACGTAACAGCTTGTAGACTCTTGCAACCTATATGAAAGAAATAACCGTTTTGACCCATATGCTGCCAACAATGATCATTAAAGAAATGACACAGGTAGGTGACATTTTCTCGAGAGGTTACACACAATTTAAGAAACAATTATCTCACCTGCAAGCCGCTAATTCTGGCTTTGAAATCAGTAGCACTTGTTTAACAGTTTTGAGCCGTTATTATAAAACATAATTTATGCTTACCTGATAAATTTATTTCTCTTGTAGTGTATCCAGTCCACGGATCATCCATTACTTGTGGGATATTCTCCTTCCCAACAGGAAGTTGCAAGAGGATCACCCACAGCAGAGCTGCTATATAGCTCCTCCCCTAACTGTCATATCCAGTCATTCGACCGAAAACAAACAGAGAAAGGAGAAACCATAGGGTGCAGTGGTGACTGTAGTTTAATTAAAATTTAGACCTGCCTTAAAAGGACAGGGCGGGCCGTGGACTGGATACACTACAAGAGAAATAAATTTATCAGGTAAGCATAAATTATGTTTTCTCTTGTTAAGTGTATCCAGTCCACGGATCATCCATTACTTGTGGGATACCAATACCAAAGCTAAAGTACACGGATGATGGGAGGGACAATGCAGGATTAAGCGGAAGGAACCACTGCCTGAAGAACCTTTCTCCCAAACACAGCCTCCGAAGAAGCAAAAGTATCAAATTTGTAAAATTTTGAAAAAGTGTGAAGCAAAGACCAAGTCGCAGCCTTGCAAATCTGTTCAACAGAGGCCTCATTTTTGAAGGCCCAGGTGGAAGCCACAGCTCTAGTAGAATGAGCTGTAATCCTTTCAGGGGGGCTGCTATCCAGAAGTCTCATAGGCTAGGCTTATTACGCTCCGAAGCCAAAAGGAAAGAGAGGTTGCCAAAGCTTTTTGACCTCTCCTCTGTCCAGAGTAAACGACAAACAGGAAAGATGTTTGACGAAAATCCTTAGTAGCTTGTAAGTAAAACTTCAAGGCACGGACTACGTCCAGATTATGTAAAAGACGTTCCTTCTTTGAAGGATTAGGGCACAACGATGGAACAACAATCTCTTGATTGATATTCTTGTTAGAAACCACCTTAGGTAAAAACACAGGTTTGGTACGCAGAACTACCTTATCTGCATGAAAAATCAGATAGGGAGAATCACATTGTAAGGCAGATAGCTCAGAGACTCTCCGAGCCGAGGAAATAGCCATCAAAAACAGAATTTTCCAAGATAAAAGTTTAATATCAATGGAATGAAGGGGTTCAAACGGAACTCCTTGAAGAACCTTAAGAACCAAGTTTAAGTTCCACGGGGGAGCAACAGGTTTAAACACAGGCTTAAATCTAACCAAAGCCTGGCAAAATGCCTGGACGTCTGGAACCTCTGCCAGACGCTTGTGCAAAAGAATAGACAGAGCAGAAATCTGTCCCTTTAAGGAACTAGCTGATAATCCTTTGTCCAAGCCCTCTTGGAGAAAAGACAATATTCTAGGAATCCTAACTTTACTCCATGAGTAAGTCTTGGATTCACACCAATAAAGATATTTACTCCATATCTTGTGGTAGATTTTCCTGGTAACAGGCTTTCGTGCCTGTATTAAAGTATCAATGACTGACTCGGAGAAGCCACGCTTTGATAGAATCAAGCGTTCAATCTCCATGCAGTCAGTCTCAGAGAAATTAGATTTGGATGATTGAAAGGACCTTGTATCAGAAGGTCCTGTCTTAGAGGCAGAGTCCATGGTGGAAAGGATGACATGTCCTCTAGGTCTGCATACCAAGTCCTGCGTGGCCACGCAGGTGCTATCAGAATCACTGATGCTCTCTCCTGTTTGATTTTGGCAATCAGTCGAGGGAGCAGAGGAAACGGTGGAAACACATAAGCCAGGTTGAAGAACCAAGGCGCTGCTAGCGCATCTATCAGCGTCGCTTCTGGGTCCCTGGACCTGGATCCGTAACAAGGAAGCTTGGCGTTCTGGCGAGACGCCATGAGATCCAACTCTGGTTTGCCCCAACAATGAATCAACTGAGCAAACACCTCCGGATGGAGTTCCCACTCCCCCGGATGGAAAGTCTGACGACTTAGAAAATCCGCCTCCCAGTTCTCCACGCCTGGGATATGGATTGCTGACAGGTGGCAAGAGTGGTACTCTGCCCAGACTTCTAACATCGCTAGGGAACTCCTGGTTCCCCCTTGATGGTTGATGTAAGCCACAGTCGTGATGTTGTCCGACTGAAATCTGATGAACCTCAGTGTTGCTAACTGAGGCCAAGCCAGAAGAGCATTGAATATCGCTCTTAACTCCAGAATATTTATTGGAATAGAGATTCTCCTCCTGAGTCCACGATCCCTGTGCCTTCAGGGAATTCCAGACTGCACCCCAACCTAGAAGGCTCGCATCTGTTGTTACAATTGTCCAATCTGGCCTGCGAAAGGTCATACCCTTGGACAGGTGTACCCGAAACAACCACCAGAGAAGAGAATCTCTGGTCTCTTGATCCAGATTTAGCAGAGGGGACAAATCTGTGTAATCCCCATTCCACTGACTCAGCATGCATAATTGCAGCGGTCTGAGATGAAGGCGCGAAAATGGCACTATGTCCATTGCCGCTACCATTAAGCCGATTACCTCCATACACTGAGCTACCGAAGGGCGCGGAATGGAGTGAAGAACACGGCAAGCATTTAGAAGTTTTGATAACCTGGACTCAGGTAAATTTTCATTTCTACAGAATCTATAAGAGTCCCTAAGAAGGAGACTCTTGTGAGTGGGGATAGAGAACTCTTTTCCTCGTTCACTTTCCACCCGTGCGACCTCAGAAATGCCAGAACTATCTCTGTATGAGACCTGGCAACTTGAAAGCTTGACGCCTGTATCAGGATGTCGTCTAGATACGGAGCCACCGCTATGCCTTGCGGTCTTAGAACCGCCAGAAGTGAGCCCAGAACCTTTGTAAAGATTCTCGGGGCTGTAGCCAATCCGAAGGGAAGAGCTACAAATTGGTAATGCCTGTCTAGAAAGGCAAACCTTAGAAACCGATGATGATCTTTGTGAATCGGTATGTGAAGGTAGGCATCCTTTAAGTCCACTGTGGTCATGTACTGACCTTCTTGGATCATGGGTAGGATGGTCCGAATAGTTTCCATTTTGAAAGATGGAACGCTGAGGAATTTGTTTAAGATCTTTAGATCCAAAATTGGTCTGAATGTTCCCTCTTTTTTGGGAACCACAAACAGATTTGAATAAAAACCCTGTCCTTGTTCCGTCCGCGGAACTGGATGGATCACTCCCATAACTAGGAGGTCTTGCAAACAGCGTAGGAATGCCTCTTTCTTTATCTGATTTGCAGATAGCCTTGAAAGATGAAATCTCCCTTGTGGAGGGGAAGCTTTGAAGTCCAGAAGATATCCCTGAGATATGATCTCCAACGCCCAGGGATCCTGAAAATCTCTTGCCCACGCCTGGGCGAAGAGAGAAAGTCTGCCCCCTACTAGATCCGTCGCCGGATAGGGGGCCGTTCCTTCATGCTGTCTTAGAGGCAGCAGCAGGCTTTCTGGCCTGCTTGCCTTTGTTACAGGACTGGTTAGGTTTCCAGGCCTGCTTAGATTGAGCAAAAGTTCCCTCTTGTTTTGAAGTGGAGGAAGTTGATGCTGCACCTGCCTTGAAATTTCGAAAGGCACAAAAATTAGACTGTTTGGCCTGTGCTTTGGCCCTGTCCTGAGGAAGGGTGTGACCAGCAATAATTTCCTTCAAACCAGGCCCGCATAAGGTATGCCCCTTGAAAGGAATGTTGAGTAATTTAGACTTCGAAGTCACGTCAGCTGACCAGGATTTAAGCCATAGCGCCCTACGTGCTTGGATGGTGAATCCGGAATTCTTAGCCGTTAGTTTAGTCAAATGAACAATGGCATCAGAAACAAATGAGTTAGCTAGCTTAAGTGTTCTGAGCTTGTCAATAATTTCAGTCAATGGAGCTGTATGGATGGCCTCTTCCAGGGCCTCAAACCAGAATGCCGCCGCGGCCGTGACAGGCGCAATGCATGCAAGGGGCTGTAAAATAAAACCTTGTTGAATAAACATTTTCTTAAGGTAACCCTCCAATTTTTTATCCATTGGATCTGAAAAAGCACAACTGTCCTCAACCGGGATAGTAGTACGCTTTGCTAAAGTAGAAACTGCTCCCTCCACCTTAGGGACCGTCTGCCATAAGTCCCGTGTAGTGGCGTCTATTGGAAAAAAAATTCTAAATATAGGAGGTGGGGGAAAAAGGCACCCCCGGTCTATCCCACTCCTTGCTAATAATTTCTGTAAGCCTTTTAGGTATAGGAAAAACATCAGTACACACCGGTACCGCATAGTATTTATCCAGCCTACACAATTTCTCTGGTACTGCAACTGTGTTACAGTCATTCAGAGCAGCTAATACCTCCCCAAGCAACACACGGAGGTTCTCAAGCTTAAATTTAAAATTAGAAATCTCTGAATCAGGTTTCCCCAAATCAGAGATGTCACCCACAGACTGAAGCTCTCCGTCCTCATGATCTGCATATTGTGACGCAGTATCAGACATGGCCCTTACAGCATCTGCGCGCTCTGTATTTCTCCTAACCCCAGAGCAATCACGCTTGCCTCTTAATTCAGGCAACCTGGATAATACCTCTGACAGGGTATTATTCATGATTGCAGCCATGTCCTGCAAGGTAATCACTATGGGCGTCCCTGATGTAATTGGCACCATATTAGCGTGCATCCCCTGAGCGGGAGGCGAAGGGTCTGACACGTGGGGAGAGTTAGTCGGCATAACTTCCCCTCGTCAGAATCTTCTGGTGATATTTCTTTTATAGTTAAAGACTGATCTTTACTGTTTAAGGTGAAATCAATACATTTAGTACACATTCTCCTATGGGGCTCCACCATGGCTTTCAAACATAATGAACAAGTAGTTTCCTCTATGTCAGACATGTTTAAACAGACTAGCAATGAGACTAGCAAGCTTGGAAAACACTTTAAACAAGTTTACAAGCAATATAAAAAACGTTACTGCACCTTTAAGAAACACAAATTTGTGAAAATTTGAAATAACAGTGAAAAAAGGCAGTTACACTAACAAAATTTTTACAGTGTATGTAACAAGTTAGCAGAGCATTGCACCCACTTGCAAATGGATGATTAACCCCTTAATACCCAAAACTGAATAATAAAAGACAAAAACTTTTTTTTTTTTTTTCAAACAGTCACAACAACTGCCACAGCTCTACTGTGGCTTTTTACCTCCCTCAAAAACGACTTTGAAGCCTTTTGAGCCCTCCAGAGATGTCCTGGATCATGCAGGAAGAAGCTGAATGTCTCTGTCAGTATTTTTAGCTGCACAGAAAAACACTAAAATAGGCCCTTCCCACTCATATTGCAACAGTGGAAAGCCTAAGGAAACTGTTACTAGGCAAAAATCAAACCAGCCATGTGGAAAAAAACTAGGCCCCAATAAGTTTTATCACCAAACATATATAAAAAACGATTAAACATGCCAGCAAACGTTTTAAAATACACTTTTATAAGAGTATGTATCTCTATTAATAAGCCTGATACCAGTCGCTATAACTGCATTTAAGGCTTTACTTACATTAGTTCGGTATCAGTAGCATTTTCTAGCAAATTCCATCCCTAGAAAAATATTAACTGCACATACCTTATTGCAGGAAAACCTGCACGCCATTCCCTCTCTGAAGTTACCTCACTCCTCAGAATATGTGAGAACAGCCATGGATCTTAGTTACTTCTGCTAAGATCATAGAAAATGCAGGCAGATTCTTCTTCTAAATACTGCCTGAGATAAACCGTACACTCCGGCACCATTTAAAAATAACAAACTTTTGATTGAAGAATAAACTAAGTATAAAACACCACACTCCTCTTACGACCTCCATCTTGGTTGAGGCTTGCAAGAGAATGACTGGGTATGACAGTTAGGGGAGGAGCTATATAGCAGCTCTGCTGTGGGTGATCCTCTTGCAACTTCCTGTTGGGAAGGAGAATATCCCACAAGTAATGGATGATCTGTGGACTGGATACACTTAACAAGAGAAAATGTATTTTAAAAATTAATGAACACATATGAATGTATTTACTGAAAGGTCTTTTTCTTAAAATCTGAACACCATAACATAAAGCCCTACTAAAGGGATATTAAACTGTATGAGACTGTAGTATAACATGCTTAATTATGTGTATTTAAAAAACTGCTTTATACTTGCAGTATTTATTTTGTCCCCTTTGCAGTAATTAAGCTCTGATAATTGTTGGTTTTCTACATTTTCTAAAAAAAGACTGTGCAAACGACGCAGTTTAGAACATAGGATTGTTAAAGTAATTATCTAACCAAGATTCTACACAGCATTGTTTGCACAGTCTTTTTAATTCCTATTTTACATCTGTCCCTATTTGTCTTGAGCAGTTTTAGTTTAAACATGGTGGTGCCCATTACTTTATAGAAACTAAAGTACCTAATACAAACTAAACCTTTTTCCTTATATCTT
Organism: Bombina bombina; assembly: GCF_027579735.1. NCBI lineage: Eukaryota > Metazoa > Chordata > Amphibia > Anura > Bombinatoridae > Bombina > Bombina bombina. The sequence goes on from NC_069507.1 coordinate 112,587,802, forward strand.
CAATACTTAAACAGTTAATGCAATTTTACAAACATAAAGCAACTACATATTATTATTACATCTTTGCTTTAAATATATCATTATGTCTAACATGTATTTATCGTTTACTATTACTTTCTGGAAACATTGCCCAGATGTTCTTTCTGGGGCTTATTCTGCCATTCTTTTCACTCTCCTACAAATAGGGTAAAATAGTTAATGAGTGTGACAGAAGATAACATTATGAAAAAGGGTAACAGAAAAAGTATGTATACATTTAATGTTTAAAAACAATGAATAGGTCGTCTGTAATGGCTTATTACTATAAATTGTCACACAAATTAGAAGAAATATATTCTGTCCTAAAGATCTTGTATTATGAATGATGTTTACTATTCATATAGTAATTAAATTAAATTCATCCATTCATTATGGTGGTGTGTTTTGTTTTTTTTAGCAACATCTAGACAGGAGCATAGGAATAGACATCATAGGAGCATAGGAGCAATAAGCCTAAATCTTCCTAATAGGAGGGCAGAAAAAAAAAACAGATACAACCACCAAGGCCTGAGGAACGTAACCAGCATAATAGTGATACCAACACACCAGAGGCATGCTCCATCTGCCTTGTGGCGTACGAGGACCAGGACTCCCTAACCACTCTGCATGCATTAGTAAGGTGGCAGTAGGAGAGCACCAAGTGCCCACTCTGTAGAGCAGTGATGTATGCCAATGAGGATGCTCATATAGAACTAGAAAAAGAGGTTCCATGGGGACTAAATGCTACCATACAAATAGATGTTCCATGGGGAGCAAATGTCAGCCTAGAAATAGATGTTCAATGAGAAGTAGAAGTAATCATAGAATAATTACCATGTTACATTTATTTTTTAATATAGAGAGCTGTACCACGAAATGTCTTATGTGCCACCTTTAAAGAGGACTACACCACCAAAATGTCCTATTTACCACCATTAAAGCAGACTGAATCACCAAATGTCCTATGTACAACCTTTATAGGAGGACTATACCACCAACTATCCTATTTAAAAACTTAATAAAGGACTACACAACCAAATGTCCTATTTACCACCGTTAGCGGATTATACCACCAAATGTCCTATTTACAACCATTATAGAGGAATATACCACCAAATTGAGGACTGTACCACCAAATGTCCTATTTAGCACAATCAAAGCAGACTATACTACTAAATGTCCTATGTATCTCCTTATAGAAGACTATACCGCAAAATGTCCAATTTACCATCTTAATAGAGGACTATACCACCAAATGTCCTATGTAATACATTTAATGAGGACTATACCACCAAATACCCTTTTTACCAATCTAATAGTGGACTATACCACCAAATGTCCTATTTACAACCATTATAGAGGACAACTCCATCAAATGTCCTATTTACCATCTTAATATAGTACTATACCACCAAATTTTCTATGTACTACCTTTATAGAGGACTATACCACCAAATTTTCTATGTACCACCTTTAGAGGACTATACCACCAAATGTCCTATTTATAAACACTGTTATGAGCTGCTTATTCTATTTTCATTATTTTATATGTTTAACCAAACTTTTCCTTTTCTTTTACTGAACTCTTCTCTGAAACTGCAGATATATTACTTCTGTATTTTCCAGCAATTCACTCCTGACCTAATAAGTGATGTATCTTTAACAACTTACTTTTAGCCTAAAAAGTATATATCAGTACATCTTAAAGTTATGGCTTCTCCCATACATTGTTTTTTTAAATATCTGAAACTCAAGGTAAAATCCAAGGCTTCTCTGTACAGTATCAACTTCTCAATCCAATTAGCCAGCTAGCCTCTGGTCACATTCCAAGAAAACATATCTCCCAAATTTTAACATAGAGGACCTGTTTTTTTTCTTCCTTTCCTAGTAACCACTAATCATGTGAGATTTATTGGCCAATCATTATCAGCCAATTAGCTCTCTGCTTTGTAAGTTACTGTAATAGTATAAAAATGCATGTATATGAAAATGTGTTAGTCTTGCGTTGCTGTTTTTTGTTCTGGGACACTGTTGCAACAGTGTAATAAAGATTACCTCTCCTGAGGTGAGCCCTTGTTTGATAAATATCTGGTCTGGACCTCTTTATTACTGCACCTGAGACGAGCTCACTCACGACAGTAACTTGGCGACTCTGGTGGGACGTGCTTCAGGTCGACCTTCCGTGCCTCCCTGGCTGGGAACCAACATCTGCGCGCACCCATCTGATTCAGGTCTATAGCTTACCTGTGGGAGGTTTTGTCTTGTTGGCCAGGGAGTCCCGGAGGGCGATAAGGGAGTACGTCCTGAGGAACAGACCACAAACAACGGATACAATCTACCCCTTGGACCAGTCTGTGAGTGTCTTTTTGTCTTTTGTGTTCATGTACGTGTAATATATGTTGTGGGTCTTTTACCCTGTTTTTGTTTTATATACTGGATCACTATTAAATTCAGTGGGACATTTGTCTGGCAGTTAAACACCATTAGGGTGCCAGCCCACTATAAAATAAAGTTTCAGGTGGTAGGGATTTTACAGAGGCAGAAATAGTGATCCAAGACATATTGTGACTTGAGACTATAGTGCTAATCTCTCCCGCTAAGCAGGGACGTTGAGGTAGTGTCCGTCCGGTAACTGCAGGGACTTGATTGACTATAGTGCTAATCTCTCCCGCTAGGCAGGGACGTTGAGGAAGTGTCCGTCCGGTAACTGCAGGGACTTGATTAGGGATTGAAGTGAGGTGTGGATTTTGAGGAGTTAAAGTGCCCCTGTTTTTGGTCTAATTTTTGTAGACTGGGCACTTTGTCATCAAAATTTACATTCACTTTAAGGAACAGGGATATAATAATGGGATCCCGGTTGTCTAAAGTAGACAAAGACTCTCCCCTTGTTAAAGTATATGCAAATTAGGGAAAACTCAGTACTGCTGGGTTATAAAAAAAAAATAGAATTTATACTTTGTGCACAGAGCTCTGAGTTTCCTATACTCTCAGCCTTGATCCTGAATTAAGGTGGCCGAGATTTGGGTCCTTTGAGCTCCCTAAATTAATTGACCTCCGCAATCTTCTGGTTGATATATGCCCTGACCAGATGGACTACTATTATCTGTTTGAGAATAGTAGGGTTGCGGACATCAAACCCCAAATGAAAATGTGTTTTCTGTATTACTAAAAGTTTCATGTATGTTAACATTGCTTTAGAATAAATGCTGGGAGGGAAATATTTGAGGTATGAGAGTTGATAAGAATTTTTGTGTACAATCGCTGCAAAAGAAAGCTGTCCTTGATGTTTGATGCAGGCTGGAGCTGTGTGTGTGTATCAGGGATTCTTAGCTAAGAAATTTGATGACGTAATGATTTGCTTGTAATTGCTGTAACTTGGTTTTAAAGTCATATGTATGTTCTTAATTTTGTGCGCCAATAATAGAATTTTTTTTAGTTTTAAGTGATATTTGTTTTATGTATGGGCTGATAAGAGATTTAATGTGTTTCCATCTGTTTGAGGCATATAAATATATGCAAGGGAAGTAACTAAGGATTTTGAAAGTGCGATGGTGTGTGTCATTTTTGTCACGCTCTAGTAAATATGAGAGTTTTTCTTGTATATGATTAATGGGTTAAGTATGTTTGTGGAAAAGATAATAAGGTAAAAAAACTTGTCTTGTTTGCCATTGGAGTTCTGCTTCTTTGCTGTATTATGGACTGTTTCATTAGATGTATCTAAAGTATTTGGGTCTGTTTCTTTTGCAATAAATATTTAAGTATATGCAGGTTGTGATGCAGTTGGGAGGTGGAGTTTTGATGGTAAATAAGACAATAAGGTTGAATATGTAATATGATAAATGGTCAGCCCTTATGGGGACAGTACACTGTAAAATTGTTTTTATATTAATGTATTTTCAATGACTTGTTATACAAGCTTGCATAGTATAAAATATAATCGGCAGCTAACAATATAAATTTAAATATCACTCCCCACACTTTACATTTAAAGGGACACTCAGGTTTTATAAAAATTTTCATGATTCAGATACAGCATGCAATTTTAAACAACTTTCCAATTTACTTCCATTAAAAATAATGTGCACAGTCTTTTATATTTACACTTATTTTTTTTTAGTCACCAGCTCCTACTGAGCATGTGCAAGAACTCAGACTATACGTATATGCATTTGTGATTGGCTGATTGCTATCACATAGTTCAGGGGGAGTGGAAATATACATAACTTAGAAATGTGTTAGAAAAGAATCTACTACTCATTTGAAATTCAGACTAAATGCTATTGTATTGTCTTGTTATCTTGCATTTGTTGATTATGCAAATCTGCTGTGTTTACTGATCCTGTCTCTGGGAGCATAATAATTGCATAAGACCTGGATGATTTTCTATATTTTTACTTTAGTTTGTTTTACAATAGTTTGCTTACATAATCACCTTGTGCAGACCTTTCCTTGTATATATATTCAGTATAATATAAAATCCGTGAGACTAGCAGTGGGAAAAAAAAAAAGAGTTACATTTGCTTTCCAGCTGATTGAGGCTTCATGCCGATGTGGATTTGACTTCTGAGTTGAATACATACAGGTCTGTGTAAAAGTCTGTTCTAATACAGGAGTGGAATTGCATGTTGCAAACGTTTTCTTTTTCTCTTCAAATAAGTGTCAAACTGAGAGATATCACTGACCTGAATGTATTCAAGCTCTAAAAAAAAACTGCTCACTGCTCAACACAGAGTCAGGGGGTGGAGCAAGTGCTATGCACAGAAGGCAGAAAAAAAAATATATTTAAAGGGGTATAGGGGTATATAAAATCTGAGATTTCAAAAAAAATATTTATAGAGAAAGAAAATAAGGTTTATTGTATGCTCAGCACTAGTATATTTAACTATGTCAAGCAGTTTCAATTAAAAATTATTCTTAATTTGGGTAAACTGTCCCTTTAACTATCCTGCACCCCTGTGAGTGTGGTTTCTTATTACTGGCTTGTTTACTTAGGCTGATTGATAGATGAGACTCCAGTATAAAACTTTTACTATAGGTGGGTATACCACAGACTAAATCAGCTATTTCAAATGCCAAAATAGAGGAAAGAAGCTTGTACAGGGACATTCTTTACACATTTATGTGCCACACGCAGTACACCTCTTACTCAGTCAGACAAATACACAACATTGTTTTTTAAACCAACGTCTCACTAGGTATGAGACATTGCTTCTTGTACCTTCTAATATCACTATCCTCTACTGTACCTCTCTCAACCCAGCAACTTTGTTACCTCTACCTGATGATGGTACCCCCCACTATGACTGTTTATCTGTATCTCTCTTTTCCTCCAAACTAAGGGATGGCCTCTCTGATGTGCCTCTACCTAACCTGGATTGGACACTGTTCTGTGATGGAAGTTTGAGGATGGTGAATGTTTCTGCTGTAGTCATGACAGATTCTGTTATAGAGGCCGAGCCCCTCCCATCTCACTACAGTGCCCAAGCGGCTGAGCTACATGCACTCACACTTGCTTGTCAGCTCTCAAAGGACAGGTCAGTAAACATTTACACTGATAGTAAATATGCTTTAGGGATTGTATATGCCACTGGTCAATTATGGAAATTAAGGGTTTTCTAACTTCTGCTGGTACCCAAATTGTCAATGCACCACAAGCTTCTGCATTCCTTGACTCAATCCATTTACCCACTTCCATCTCTGTCATGCATTGCAAAGCACACACCCACACACAGGAACCCATTTCACTTTGTAATAGTTATGCTGATCAAATTGCTTAGCATGCAGCTTCTCTGCCATTTACACTACATTGTCTCTCTTTACACTTCTCTTCCTGAACAAACTGTTCACCTCTGGACTATTCTTGGTGTTACCTGTGACTTTTGATATCTGGTCCACTCCAGATGGATGCCCTGCTCTACCTCAACCACACCTCTCTCTTATGCTATCCTTTCTGCATAACAAAACACACTGAGGTACCACACAACTTTGCCCCCCCACCATCAAGCTGCAAAATGGGTTGTATTGAATTGTGAGACGTGCTCAATTCAATCCAAGGGGGGAACCTAAAGGCCCACCAGGCGGATGCCCATGGGCATTTGAAACTTTTGAATGTTTAGAAATTGACTTTTCTGACATACCTCCCTGTAGGGGTTTCAAACATTTACTTGTGATAGTGGACCAACTTACTGGATGGGTCGAGGCCTTTCCTACAAGAACTGTGAAAGTCCAAGAAGTTGCCAAGTGAATGCTAAAAAAACTCATACCCAGGTTTGGCCTCCCAGAGTAATTGAATCTAACAGAGGAACACATTTCACAAGTAATATTATTCAGCAACTGACATTAGCCTTAGGCTTTCCTTGGCATCCAGAAAAGCTCAGGCCAAGTGGAAAGAAAGAACCAGACCCTAAAACAGACTATTGCAAAGATTTGTTCTCAAGTAAGCCTTAAATGGGTAGATGCTTTGCCCCTAGCACTGTTTGGGACTCACACAAACCATAGGGGGACCCTCAAGCTCTCACCATATGAACTATTGTTTGGTAGGCCACCTCCTTTGTATAGTGCCAACACCTTACACCTGCCTGACCTTGCAGTAGGTGATGTATAACTAACTGCTTATCTTTTGCAACTGCAGACATTCTCTCCACAGACATGTCTCTCTCTCTCAGTCTTTGCCATTGGACATGACTGTACATCCCTTCCAGTCAGGTGACTTCATTTTAGTCCAGACCTATCAAAAAAAGCCACTGCAGCCTCTCTGGAAAGGTCCTTTCCTGGTTTTGCTGACTACTCCAACAGCTATCAAAGTTGCTGAGGTCGACTCTTGGATCCACTACTCCAAGTGTAAAAGATACAGCCCAGACAAAGAAGCAGCCTGCAACAAGCCAAAGAAAGAAGAAGCTGGGGCAACCAAGGCCTCTGAAGAAGGGGTAACCAAGACCCCTGACGACGATTGGTTAATTCAGACCCTTCTGGGTTTGAAACTCAGACTAACCAGAAATAGTGAAATCTCACTAGCTGAATGAGTGAAACGGAAAAATCTGTATTTCTCTTATTTTCATTGTCTCACTCCTCTGTTATCTTGAGTTACATTCCTCAATATGTCTCCTTTGTTTTGTGTCACACTTTTGACCATGCTCTCTTACTCTATTTCCCAATATGTCTCTTCTGGTCAGTGTGTTTGTCCTAACCCCATTACTAAATACTCTTGTTCTGGTAACCTTGTATCTGTGGCAGTTTTTCCTCCTACTACTAGCTGCACTCAACAAGTAATTATACTCAAAGTTCGTATTTAAAGGTCCTAAGGGGTTTGTTATCCAGTCTATTTGCATAGCCCCACTAGTGAATGTGGTTTGAAAATTATGAAGTGGGTAGCTGAGAAATGAAAGTCACCCCTTCTTGCTTGACGTTCCCCTGTAACTACAATTGCCACAACCCCTATTTACCCCCACGATTCTTTCCCCCATAATGGTAATTTACCTAATGCCCAATTGTCCCCAGAGAACTATTCTTTAGGTGAATGGGGACTAAACTCACACGTTGTCCTACTCCAAACTATAGCCAATCACACAGAGGGCAATTGTTATATTTGTGCTCGCATTCCCACTCATCATAAGAGGGGTATTCCTCTTATGGGTATTAATGTTGATTTGTTTACCTTTGATTTGTCTACTTTTATTCCTCCAGGTACACCATTGTTCAACCCATCAGGTAATTTTATCTCTTTGGGAGGCACCTCATATGGTACTATCTGCAGGGAAATTGGCCAAGGTATGGTGCGGTTGGGGGCCTCCCTATGTGAGTATGTAATCTCCAGTAATGGCACTCATTTCCAGCTGGTAAATTTCTCTGGAATGATCCTGACTGTGAATCATAATCTCACTGCATTTTTTTTTTTTATTCCTCCAGGGCCCCAATTGTACTTTTGTTTCCCCATCCCTTGTACAATCTTTCCTCAGCAGACCACCCCCTGGGTTGTATTGATATGTGGACAGACAGCGGTGTCAGTCCTCCCTGGTAACTCTACAGCCATCTGCTTCCTGGGTGTGGTAACCCCAGCCATCCGTGTTGTCCCCACGCTGCCCTTGGGCCCAATTCGCAATAAACGTGAATCTGAAAGCTTGCTGCCCCCCTTGTCCAACAGTATGCTGGAGATTCAACTGGTCGAGCTATCCTCCCGGCCGTTGGTGTCTACCTGAATCATCAGGACATCATCATGTTATCTGTGACACTACAGACCTTCATGAATGAGAGTGCAGGAGTTGTTCAGAGTGTGGCCCAAGAGTTGAAGCAGCTTAGACAACTAGCATTGCAGAATAGGATGGTCCTTCATTACTTCCTCGCTTCCCAAGGAGGGGAGGGGGGTGTAGTCTTGTGAGCAAAGAATGTTGTACCTATGTTACTGATCAATCACTTAATTTGAGTCACCATCTCACAGTTATTAGGTCCCTATCCCAGGATGTCCAAGATGTGATTGATGACAAATTTGGCCTTGGAGGTATTTTTAACCATCTCTTTGACTGGCTACCTAATTTGGGATGGTTACACTCCCTTTTTCTGTATGGCATTGTTATTATAGTATGCCTTATCCTGATGTGTTGCTGTATACAATGTGTACCTGGTCTAATCTCTACATGCAAGAATGTTTTCACTGTGTCTCATTCTTCTCCCAAATACTTGTTTCCCTCTATCGGTTTTGAATCTCCCCACCATGTTGAGATCTCTCTTGACCCTGATTTCTTCTGAGTTCACCTACTTCTCTCCTACTCTATGTCTCTTTTGACCTCTTGATCTTACAATGTTATTGTCTACCCACCAGCTGTGCCCTAAAATTCCCTGTCTTATCCCTATGCAGGATGCACTACGTCCCTAGGATCGTCTAGAACTTTCCTACATTGGGAAACTGGCCACGGAGAGACCATGGACCATCATCTACCTTGATGGCCACCCCGGTCGTAGCCTGTATACCCATAACCCACTCCTTTTTCCCTCCCTGATGTTTTCTATTTCTTCATTGTCTTTCTGTATTGTTTTATTTTGATTTCATATTGCATTACATTATACTTACACTCTCTATATTTCCTTCACAGGTGCAGAATTCCTTCACCTCCCAAACATGCCATGATACTGCCTGACAACCCACTATTCGCCATCAACTCTGCAAGAATGATGGGGATTGTTAATAAATCTGGGAGGGGATGTTTCTGCACTATGTCATGCCACACACATATGTCATGCCACACACACATTTACAGCATAGGAATGTTTAGGTAGTTGTCTACTCCACCCGATGGCGACTAGCGTCCGGTAATAGCGGAATTGCCTACTACCTAATAACTTCACTCCTACCTTGTTTTTGCTTACCCTCTTGTAGTCCTGTGAACCATCTTGGATGCGAGCACCCATGTACTAATAGCATTGTGATTGTCAAACCGCCATGAGTCACATTTACTTTTTGTGATCGCGGCACTTTGACGTTTGCGATCAAAGGGGGGAATGTTATGAGCTGCTTATTCTATATGTTTAACCAAACTTTTCCTTTTCTTTTACTGAACTCTTCTCTGAAACTGCAGATATATTACTTCTGTATTTTCCAGCAATTCACTCCTGACCTAATAAGTGATGTATCTTTAACAACTTACTTTTAGCCTAAAAAGTATATATCAGTACATCTTAAAGTTATGGCTTCTCCCATACATTGTTTTTTTAAATATCTGAAACTCAAGGTAAAATCCAAGGCTTCTCTGTACAGTATCAACTTCTCAATCCAATTAGCCAGCTAGCCTCTGGTCACATTCCAAGAAAACATATCTCCCAAATTTTAACATAGAGGACCTGTTTTATTTCTTCCTTTCCTAGTAACCACTAATCATGTGAGATTTATTGGCCAATCATTATCAGCCAATTAGCTCTCTGCTTTGTAAGTTACTGTAATAGTATAAAAATGCATGTATATGAAAATGTGTTAGTCTTGCGTTGCTGTTTTTTGTTCTGGGACACTGTTGCAACAGTGTAATAAAGATTACCTCTCCTGAGGTGAGCCCTTGTTTGATAAATATCTGGTCTGGACCTCTTTATTACTGCACCTGAGACGAGCTCACTCACGACACCACTGTAGAGAACTATACCACCAAATGTCCTATTTATAACCTTTAAAGAGAACTATGCCACCAAATGTCCTATTTACCACCATTAAAGCAGACTATACCACCAAATGTTATATTTACCACCTTTATATAGGACTATACCACCAAATGTCCTATTTATCATCTTAATAGAGGACTATAGCATTGCAATGAGATAATTACCATGTGCTCTTAGTCTATTTAGCAGATGAGCAATTGGCACAAAGAAATAGAGGTTCCATGGGGATTAAATGCTACCATACAGGGAGTGCAGAATTATTAGGCAAATTAGTATTTTGACCACATCATCCTCTTTATGCATGCTGTCTTACTCCAAGCTGTATAGGCTCAAAAGCCTACTACCAATTAAGCATATTAGGTGATGTGCATCTCTGTAATGAGAAGGGGTGTGGTCTAATGACATCAACACCCTATATCAGGTGTGCATAATTATTAGGCAACTTCCTTTCCTTTGGCAAAATGGGTCAAAAGAAGGACTTGACAGGCTCAGAAAAGTCAAAAATAGTGAGATATCTTGCAGAGGGATGCAGCACTCTTAAAATTGCAAAGCTTCTGAAGCATGATCATCGAACAATCAAGCGTTTCATTCAAAATAGTCAACAGGGTCGCAAGAAGCGTGTGGAAAAACCAAGGCGCAAAATAACTGCCCATGAACTGAGAAAAGTCAAGCGTGCAGCTGCCAAGATGCCACTTGCCACCAGTTTGGCCATATTTCAGAGCTGCAACATCACTGGAGTGCCCAAAAGCACAAGGTGTGCAATACTCAGAGACATGGCCAAGGTAAGAAAGGCTGAAAGACGACCACCACTGAACAAGACACACAAGCTGAAACGTCAAGACTGATTTTTCTAAGGTTTTATGGACTGATGAAATGAGAGTGAATCTTGATGGGCCAGATGGATGGGCCCGTGGCTGGATTGGTAAAGGGCAGAGAGCTCCAGTCCGACTCAGACGCCAGCAAGGTGGAGGTGGAGTACTGGTTTGGGCTGGTATCATCAAAGATGAGCTTGTGGGGCCTTTTCGGGTTGAGGATGGAGTCAAGCTCAACTCCCAGTCCTACTGCCAGTTTCTGGAAGACACCTTCTTCAAGCAGTGGTACAGGAAGAAGTCTGCATCCTTCAAGAAAAACATGATTTTCATGCAGGACAATGCTCCATCACATGCGTCCAAGTACTCCACAGCGTGGCTGGCAAGAAAGGGTATAAAAGAAGAAAATCTAATGACATGGCCTCCTTGTTCACCTGATCTGAACCCCATTGAGAACCTGTGGTCCATCATCAAATGTGAGATTTACAAGGAGGGAAAACAGTACACCTCTCTGAACAGTGTCTGGGAGGCTGTGGTTGCTGCTGCACGCAATGTTGATGGTGAACAGATCAAAACACTGACAGAATCCATGGATGGCAGGCTTTTGAGTGTCCTTGCAAAGAAAGGTGGCTATATTAGTCACTGATTTGTTTTTGTTTTGTTTTTGAATGTCAGAAATGTATATTTGTGAATGTTGAGATGTTATATTGGTTTCACTGGTAAAAATAAATAATTTAAATGGGTATATATTTGTTTTTTGTTAAGTTGCCTAATAATTATGCACAGTAATAGTCACCTGCACACACAGATATCCCCCTAAAATAGCTAAAACTAAAAACAAACTAAAAACTACTTCCAAAAATATTCAGCTTTGATATTAATTAGTTTTTTTGGGTTCATTGAGAACATGGTTTTTGTTCAATAATAATACAACTTGCCTAATAATTCTGCACTCCCTGTAGAAATAGATGTTCCATGGGAAGAGGTCACCATATAAATACATATTCTATGGGAAGTAGACATTATCATAGAATAATTACCATGTCCCATTTATTTTTGGATATAGAGAACTGTACCACCAAATGCCCGATGTGCCACCTTTATAGATGACTATAAAATCATATTTCTTATTTACCACCATTAAAGCAGACTATACTACCAAATATCCTATTTACCACCATTAAAGCAGACTATTCCCACCAAATGTCCTATGTACCACCTTTATAGAGGACTATACCACTAAATGTGCAATTTACCACCTTAATAGAAGATTATACCATTGCATGTCCTATCTACCCCCTTAGAGGACTCTACCGAAAAATGTACTATTTACCTCCATTAAAGCAGACTATACCACCAAATGTCTTATTTACCACCTTTACAGAAAACTAAAACCCTTAAATGTCCAATTTACCACCTTAATAGAGGACTATACCAATAAATGTCCTATTTATAACTATTATTGATAACTATACCACCAAATGTCCTATTTACAACCATTATGGAGGACTATGCAACCAAATGGAGGACTGTACCAACAAATGCCCTATTTACCACCATTAAAGCACAGTATATTACCAAATGTCCTATTTACCACCTTAAAGGGACAGTCTAGGCCAAAAAAACTTTCATGATTCAGATAGAGCATGGAATTTAAAAAAAAATTCCAATTTACTTATCACCAATTTTGCTTTGTTCTCTTGGTATTCTTAGTTGAAAGCTTAACCTAGGAGGTTCATATGCTAATTTCTTAGACCTTGAAGGCCACCTCTTTTCAGAATGCATTTTAACAGTTTTTCACCACTAGAGGGTGTTAGTTCATGTATTTCATATAGATAACACTGTGCTCGTGCACGTGAAGTTATCTGGGAGCAGGCACTGATTGGCTAAACTGCAAGTCTGTCAAAAGAACTGAAATAAAGGGGCAGTTTGCAGAGGCTTAGATACAAGGTAATCACAGAGGTTAAAAGTGTATTAATATAACTGTGTTGGTTATGCAAAACTGGGGAATGGGTAATAAAGGGATTATCTATCTTTTAAAACAATAAAAATTCTGGTGTAGACTGTCCCTCTAATAGAGGATTATACCACCAAATGTCCTATTTACCACCTTAATAGAGGAGTATACCACCAAATGTCCTATTTACCACCTTAGAGGAGTATACCACCAAATGTCCTATTTACCGCCTTAATAGAGGACTATACAACCAAATGTCCTATTTACCACATTAATAGAGGACTATACAACCAAATGTCCTATTTACCACATTAATAGAGGAGTATACCACCAAATGTCCTATTTACCACCTTAGAGGAGTATACCACCAAATGTCCTATTTACCACCTTAATAGAGGACTATACCACCAAATGTCCTATTTACCACATTAATAGAGGAGTATACCACCAAATGTCCTATTTACCACCTTAGAGGAGTATACCACCAAATATCTAATTATAACCTTTATAGATAACTTTACCAAAAAATGTCTCATTTCCCACCACTAAAGTGGAATATACCACCAAATGTCCTATTTAATAACTTTATAGATGACTATACCACTAAATATCCTATTTACCACCTTTATAGAGGACTATACCAACAAATGTCCTATTTACAACCCATATGGAGGACTATACCACCAAATGGAAGCCTTTACCACCAAAATGTCCAATTTACCACCTTTATAGATGACTTTACCAAAAAATGTCCTATTTACCACCATCAAAGCGGACTATACCACTAAATGTCCTATTTACTAACTTTATAGATGACTATACCTCTAAATATCCCATTTACCACCTTTATAGAAGACTATACCACCAAATGTCCTATTTACCACATTAGAGGACTATACCGCCAAATGTCCTATTTACCACCATTAAAGCGGAATATACCACCAAATGTCCTATTTACCAACTTTGAGGACTATACCACTAAATATCATATTTACCACCTTTATAGGAGGACTATACCACCAAATGTCCTATTTACAACCAATATGGAGGACTATACAACCAAATGGAAGCCTTTGCCACCAAAATGTCCTACTTATCACCTTAATAGAGGACTATACCACCAAATTTCCTATTTACCACCTTAGAAGACTATACAACCAAATGTTCAATTTAACATCTTTAATGAGGACTATACCACCAAATGTCCTATTTACCACCTTAATAGAGGACTATAAAACCAAATGTATGTAGTACCTTAAGAGAGGACTATAAACACCAAATGTGGAATTTACCATCTTTATTGAGAACTATACCATCACGTGTCCTATCTACCCACTTAAGAGAGGACTATACCAACTAATGTCCTATTTACCACCATTAAAGCAGACTAAATCACCAAATGTCCTATGTACCACCTTTATAGAGGACTATACCACCAAATGTCATATCTACCCCCTTAGATGACTATACCAACAAATGTCCAATTTACCACCATTAAAGCAGAATATACCATCAAATATCTTATTTACAACCCATATGGAGGACTGTACTACCAAATGGAAGCCTTTACCACCAAATGTCCTATTTACCACCTTAATTGGGGACTATTCCACTAAATGTCATATTTATAACCATAAGAGAGAACTATACCACCAAAACAACATATATCCTATTTATCACCATTCAAGCAGACTATACCACCAAAAGTCCTATTTACCACCATTAAAGCAGACTTGCCACCAAATGTACTATTTACCACCTTAATAGAGGACTATACCACCAAATGTCCTATGTATAACCATTATAGAGAACTATACCACCAAATGACCTACTTACCACCATTAAAGCAGGCTATAACACTAAAAGTACTATTTAACACCTTAATAGAGGACTATACCAGAAAAAATCCTATTTACCACCTTTGTGAAGGACTATATCACCAAATGTCCTATTTAACACCTTTATTATTTTAAAAATATTGCAATGAGATAATTAATATCTTCATCTCCAGCCATCATTTCCTTATAAGACAGTTTGCTCCTGAGCAGAAATATCATATGCTGCTCTTAGTCTATTTAGCAGATGAGCACTTGACACAAAGAAATAAAGGTTCCATGGAGAATGCTACCATAGAAATAGATGTTCATGGGGAGTAGATGTCACCATAGAAATAGATGTTCTATGAGAAGCAGTTATCATAGAACAATTACCATGTCACACTTATTTTTGGATATAGAGAACTGTGCCACCTTCATAGAGGACTATACCACCAAATGGCCTCTCTTCCCCCTTAATAGAGGAGGACTATACCACCAAATGTCCTATCTACCAACTTAATAGAGAACTAGGCAAGCAAATGTCCTATATACCACCTTTATATAGGACAATAGAACCAAAATGTCATATTTACCACCTTTATTATTTTAAAAACATTGCACTTAGATAATTAACATCTTCAACTCCAGTCATCATTTCCTTAGAAGACAGATTGCTCCTGAGGAAAAATATCCTGTGCTGCTGTAACATATCTCAGCCTAATGTCACTATCCCTTTAAGACTTCCTTCTCTGACTGCTGCATTTGGGCAGTATTCACATTCAGCTTGCTTGCCTGCCTGATTAATCATTCATTCACCTGATTACCTCAGCCTCTTTTTAAGCCTTCTCAGGTCTAATGTGCTTTGCATTAACATTGAAGTTATGATCCTGAACAACAGAGGACTGTTTCCTGTATGAATTTACCAACTATTTCAACCTACAGCATTTTCTATTCCAATGCCTAAAATCATCAAATCGCAAGTATCCAAATAATTCCATTTTCTGTTTTCTGGACACTGCTACTTAACAAACTCAGAACTTTATTATAAATCAAGCATACTTTTGGTTATCATCACTCTCTAATTACAACAGCATCTTACTCAGAACTTTATAACTATTTCTCTGCTACAAGTTGTCATTGCTGAAATATCCTGCTGCAAATATGTTAACATATTCTGAACTCTGCATCTATGTGTTCAATTAAAAGCTTTCATGTGATTCTCCAATATATGTTCAAACAGTAATTGATGCCTTAAACTTAACTTTCACCTGTGCTGCTCTGCTAATTACTGACATACAGCTCTTTATAATATTACATACTGTGAACCTGCAACAAACCAAGTTTGCATCTAAATGCACAAACAGTAATTAATGCCTAAACTTGCAGCTTGTCTAAATACCTGTGCAGCTGTGCTTAAACTCTGACATACAACTTTATATAATATTATGTACTGTGAACCTGCAACAAACCTTAGTTTGCATCTAAGTGTCAATCTTTTACTAGATTACTCTGAAGCCTGAACATTCCACATTGCTATATTTTTTCTCTCATTGAATCCTGCAGTTACTTCTATTAACTAACTATAAGTCACAGTGAAGTCAGAATATATTGTATACAAATGTTGCACTCTCCATTTATTCTACAATAACTTCTAGCAACTATGAATCACAGAATATCATCTATCCACGTCCAGGATACTCTTCCCCGGGTCAGGGGTCGGTGTCTTCAAATCCCTACCACTGCCCTGAGGGTCTGTTTCCTGAGCGCATGTACACCGGATCATGACAGCTGCTCTTAGTTTATTTAGCAGATGAGCACTTGGCACAAAGAAATAGAGGTTACATAGAGATTAAATGCTACCATAGAAATAAATGTACTATGAGAAGTAGAAGTTATCATAGAAAAAACAACATGTACCATTTAGTTTTGGATATAGAAAACTGCACCATCAAATGTCCTATGTGCCACCTTTTTAAAGGGCTATAACAACATATATAGTATTTAACACCATTAAAGCAGGCTATACCACCAAATGTCCTATGTACCACCTTAATAGAGAACTATAGCACCAAAATGTCCTATTTACCACAATTAAAGCAGACTATACCACCAAATGTCCTATTCACCACTATTATAGTGCTGTGGAACCTATTAGCGCTCTACAAATACCGGATAATAATAATAATAATAATAATAATAATAATGGACTATACCACCAAATGTCCTATTTACCACCTTTATAAAGGACTATAGCACCACATTTCATATTTACCACCTTTATTATTTTAAAAACATTGCAATTAGATAATTAACATCTTCATCTCCAGACAACATTTCCTTATAAGACAGTTTGCTCCTGAGCAAAATTATATCCGGAGTCTAATTTTGCAGATGAGCACTTGGAACAAAGAAACAGGAGGTTCCTTGGGGATTAAATGCTACCATAGAATGATGTGATGATAGATGTTCCACGAGGAGCAGATGTCACCATAGAAATAGATGTTTTATGGGAAGAAGAAATCATAGAATAATTACCATGTCCCATTTATTTTTGGATATAGAGAACTGTACCACTTTATAAAAGGACTATAAAACCAAATGTTCTACCTACCACCATTAGAGAGGACTGCACCACCAAATGTCCAATTTACCACCATTATAGCCGTTTTTACCACCAATTGTCCTATGTACCACCATTAAAGCAGACTATACCAACAAATGTCCTATTTACAACCATTATAGCGAACTATACCAACAAATGTCCTATACCCGGAGGCAGAACTTTTCTTTACTTTCTGCGATGAAATTTTTTTTAGTGAAAATTTTTCTGCAGGTCATTTTTAAATAAAATTCAATTTTAAATTAGACAGTTACACTAAGGCACCAGTTCAATTCCACTGTGTTGGTTAACTGAAGAATAAAGCAATTTTGAATTATTTATATATAGTGCAGTAGTTGAAAATTGCATTGCAAATTAGCTGCATACAACAAAAGAAATTTTAATAAATCTGTTTCCTTTTCTCCTGGTCTAACATAGAAATGTAGTAATAAAAAGATGCAGTGCTCTTACATTTAGAATAAACAGACTGGGAAATATCTGAGAGCCAGTCAACAAGCAATGTGCTGCTGCTTTGCAGCGCTACTGCATATTTGACTGCTCACTTCAAACAGCACTTTGCCCTGGATGCACTGTGTTAAGGAAAATTGACACAGTGCAGCCAGAGCACAGCTCTGTTTGAAGAGAACTGTCTAATGTGGAGCAGCACTACAAAGTTAAAGCGCTAACAGTTCCTGCATGTGTCCTGTTCTTTCTGCAGACATGCTGCATTTTCTGCGATGACATCTCACATCACTGTATGTTCTGCCTTGGGGGTCCTATATACCAACATTAAAGCAGACTCTGCCACCAAATGTCCTATTTACCATCACTAAAGAAGAATATACCACCAAATGTCCTATGTACTGCCTTTAAGGAGGACTATACCACCTTAATAGAGGACATACCACCAAATGTTTTATTTATAACCATTATGGAGAATTATAACCACCAAATGTCCTATTTAACACCATTAAAGCAGACTATACCACCAAATGTCCTATTTAACACCATTAAAGCAGACTATACCACCAAATATCCTATTTACCACCTTAATAGAGGACATACCACCAAATGTTTTATTTATAACCATTTTGGAGAACTATAACCACCAAATGTCCTATTTAACACCATTAAAGCAGACTATACCACCAAATGTCCTATTTAACACCATTAAAGCAGACTATACCACCAAATATCCTATTTACCACCTTAATAGAGGACATACCACCAAATGTTTTATTTATAACCATTTTGGAGAACTATAACCACCAAATGTCCTATTTAACACAATTAAAGCAGACTATACCACCAAAAGTCTTATTTAGCATCTTTATATAGGACAATACCACCAAATACCCTATTTAATGTAATAGAGGACTATACCATCAATTGTCCTATTTGCCACCTTTATATAGGATTACACCACCAAATTTCCTATTTACCACCTTAATAGAGGACTATATACATACAGAGAGAAGCACACTCACAGGAACAAGCAACCAGTTCAATACCATTGTTAGTCTGTTCTATGACAATTTACCACCTGGGTGCAGCTTCTTTTTAGCCCAGTAATGCTTTTCACAGAGTAGAACTTTACTGTAGTATATCAGTCTGATCCCGCCTATTACGGTCAGTCCAGTGTCGAAATACCAGGCAATTTCTCTCTGAACAAGGAACACAGCAACCCCAGACGATCATGTGCTTAGAGGAATATGGCTACACCTCACTGACGAGGCCCAATGAAGGCTGAAACGATCATCTGGGGTTGCTGTGTTCCTTGTTCAGAGATCTGAAACTGCCTGGTATTTCGTTGCTGGACTGACCTAATAGGCGGGATCAGACTGATATACTACAGGAAATTTCTACTCTGTGAAAAGCATTACTGGGGTAAAAAAAGCTGCACCCAGGTGGTAGGTGGTAAATCGCCATAGAACAGGCTAACAATGGTATTGAGCTAGTTGTTCGCTCCTGTGAGTGCGCTTCTCTCTGTATGTATGTAGGTAATAGAGGACTATACCAGAAAAATGTCATATTTACCACCTTTATTATTTTAAAAACATAGCAATGAGCTAATTAACAACTTCATCTCCAGCCACCATTTCCTTAGAAGACAGTTTGCTCCTGAGGAAAAATATCCTGTGCTGCAATTAGTCTTTTTAGCAGATGAGCACTTGGCACAAAGAAATGGAGTTTCCATGGGGATTAAATGCTACCATAGAAATATATGTTCCATGGGGAGTAGATGTTATAGAATGATTACAATGTCCTATTTAGTTTTGGATATAGAGAACTGTCCAAATGTCCTATGTGCCACCCTTTTAGAGAACTATAACACCAAATGTCCTACATAAACCCCTTAATTAGAGTACTATACCACCAAAATGTCCTATTTACCACCGCAATAGAGGATTATACCACCAAATATCCTATTTACAAGCATTATGCAGGACTATACCACCTAGTGTCCTATTTACCACCATTAAAGCACACTATACTACCAAATGTCCTATTTACCTTCTTAATAGAGGACTATACCAACAAATGTCATATTTACCACCTTAATAGAGGACTATACCAACAAATGTCCTATTTACCACCAAATATCCTATTTACAAGCATTATGCAGGACTATACAACCAAATGGAGGACTGTACCACCCAATATCTTATTTACCACCATTAAAGCAGACTATACTACCAAATGTCTTAGTTACCTCCTTAATAGAGGACTATACCACCAAATGTCCTATTTACCTCATTTATAGAAGACTATACCACCAAATGTCCTATTTACCCCCATTAAAGCAGACTATAGCACCAACTGTACTATTTACCACCTTTATATAGGACTATACAACCAAATGTTCTATTTATAACCATTTTAGAGAGCTATACCACCAAAAATCCTATTTACCACCTCTATACAGGACAATGCAACCAAATGTCCCATTTACCACCTTTATATAGGACTATACAGCCAAATTTCCTATTTACCACCTTTATTATTTTCAAAACATTGGAATGAGATCATTAATATCTTCATCTCCAGCTACCATTTTCTTATACAACAGTTTGCGTCTGAGCTGTTCTTAGTCTATTTAGCAGATGAGCACTAGGCACAAAGAAATAGAGGTTCCATGGGTATTAAATGCTACCATAGAAATATATGTTTCATGAGGAATAGATGTTACCATAGAAATAGATGTTTTAGGGGAAGTAGAAGTTATCATAAAATAATTATCATGTCCCATTTATTTTTGGGTTAAGAGAACTGTACCACCAAATGTCCATGTACCACATCTATATAGGATTATACCACCAAATATTCTATTTACCACCATTATAGAGAACTATAACATCAAATGTCCAATGTACTACCATTAGAGCAGACTACCATCAAATGTCCTATTTACCACCTTAATAGAGGACTATACCACCATATGTCCTATGTACCACCTTTAGTGAGGACTATACCACCAATTGTCTTATTTACCACCTTAATGGAGTACTATACCAACAAATTACTTAAAGGGACATAATACTCATATGCTAAATCACTTGAAACTGATGCAGTATAACTGTAAAAAGCTGACAGGAAAATATCACCTGAGCATCTCTATGTAAAAAAGGAAGATATTTTACCTCACAATTTCCTCAGCTCAGCAGAGTAAGTCCTGTGTAAAAAGTTATACTCAGCTGCAGCTAAAAAAAAATAAAAAAAAATGAAGAAATGAACAGCATCCAATCAGCATGAGCAGTGCGGAGGTCATGAACTCTTTTATTGTGATCTCATGAGATTTCATAGTAAACTTCCTTTAAAGGGACAGTCTACACCAGAATTTTTATTGTTTTAAAAACAAAATTTATGCTTACCTGATAAATTTCTCTATTGTGGTGTATCCAGTCCACGGGTTCATCCATTACTTGTGGGATATTCTCCTTCCCAACAGGAAGTTGCAAGAGGACACCCACAGCAGAGCTGTCTATATAGCTCCTCCCCTAACCCCCACCTCCAGTCATTCGACTGAAGACAAGTAAGAAAAAGGAGAAACTATAGGGTGCAGTGGTGACTGTAGTTTAAAAAATAAAAAAACACCTGCCTTAAAGTGACAGGGCGGGCCGTGAACTGGATACACCACAAGAGAAATAAATTTATCAGGTAAGCATAAATTTTGTTTTCTCTTGTAAAGGTGTATCCAGTCCATGGGTTCATCCATTACTTGTGGGATACCAATACCAAAACTTTAGGACACGGATGAAGGGAGGGACAAGGCAGGAAACTTAAACGGAAGGCACCACTGCCTGTAAGACCTTTCTCCCAAAAATAGCCTCCGAGGAAGCAAAAGTATCAAATTTGTAGAATTTAGAAAAAGTATGAAGCAAAGACCAAGTCGCCACCTTACAAATCTGTTCAACAGAGGCCTCATGTTTAAAAGCCCATGTGGAAGCTACCGCTCTAGTAGAATGAGCTGCAATTCTTTCAGGAGGCTGCTGGCCAGCAGTCTCATAAGCTAAACGGATTATGCTTCTCAGCCAAAAAGAAAGAGAAGTTGCCGAAGCCTTTTGGCCTCTCCTCTTTCCAGAGTAGACAACAAACAATGCAGATGTTTGACGAAAATCCTTAGTAGCTTGAAAATAAAACTTTAAAGCACGAACCACGTCAAGATTGTGTAACAGGCGTTCCTTCTTTGAAGAAGGATTAGGACACAGTGACTGAACAACAATTTCCTGATTGATATTCCTATTAGATACTAACCTTAGGAAGAAACCCAGGTTTGGTACGCAAAACTACCTTATCTGCATGGAAGATCAGATAAGGGGAATCACACTGTAAGGCAGATAACTCTGAAACTTTTCGAGCCGAAGAGATAGCTACTAAAAAAATAACAACTTTCCAAGATAAAAGCTTGATATCTATGGAATGCAAGGGTTCAAACGGAACCCCTTGAAGAACTTTAAGAACTAAATTTAAACTCCATGGTGGAGCAATAGGTTTAAACACAGGCCTGATTCTAACCAAAGCCTGAACATCTGGAACATCAGCCAGACGCTTGTGCAAAAGAATAGACAGAGCAGAAATCTGTCCCTTTAAGGAACTAGCCAATAATCCCTTTTCCAATCCTTCTTGGAGAAAAGATAGTATCCAAGGAATCCTGACCTTACTCCACGAGTAACCCTTGGATTCACACCAATGAAGATATTTACACCATATATTATGATCGATTTTCCTGGTGACAGGCTTTCGAGCCTGAATCAAGGTATCAATGTCCGACTCGGAGAAACCCCGTTTTGATAAAACTAGAATTTGGATGTTTGAATGGACCTTGGAGTAGAAGGTCCTGCCTCAGTGGCAGAGTCCATGGTGGAAAGGATGACATGTCCACCAGATCTGCATACCAAGTCCTGCGTGGCCACGCAGGTGCTATCAAAATCACCGAAGCTCTCTCCTGCTTGATCTTGGCAATCAGACGAGGGAGGAGAGGAAATGGTGGAAACACATAAGCCAGGCTGAAGGACCAGGGCACTGCTAGAGCATCTATCAGCGTTGCCTGGGGATCCCTTGACCTGGACCCGTAACGAGGAAGCTTGGCGTTCTGACGAGACGCCATCAGATCCAGTTCTGGTTTGCCCCATATTTGAATCAGCTGGGCAAATACCTCCGGATGGAGCTCCCACTTCCCCGGATGAAAAGTCTGCTGACTTAGAAAGTCCGCCTCCTAGTTCTCTACTCCTGGGATATGGATAGCTGAGAGATGGCAAGAGTGAACCTCTGCCCATAGAATTATCTTGGAAACCTCCATCATTGCCAGGGGACTCCTTGTTCCCCCCTGATGGTTGATATAGGCTACAGTCGTGATATTGTCCGACTGAAATCTGATGAATCTGACCGCAGCTAGTTGAGGCCAAGCCTGAAGAGCACTGAACATCGCTCTTAGCTCCAGAATGTTTATCGGAAGGAGGGCCTCTTCCTGAGTCCACGAACCCTGAGCCTTCAGGGAACTCCAGACTGCGCCCCAACCCAGAAGGCTGGCATCTGTTGTCACTATAGTCCACTTTGGCCTGCAGAAACTCATTCCCCTGGACAGATGGACCTGAGATAACCACCAGAGAAGAGAATCCCTGGTCTCTTGATCCAGATTTAACAGAGGAGACAAATCTGTGTAAGCCCCATCCCACTGATTGAGCATGCAAAGTTGCAGTGGTCTGAGATGTAGGCGGGCAAACAGAACTATGTCCATTGCCGCTACCATTAGGCCGATTACTTCCATACACTGAGCCACTGACGGCCGAGAAGTGGAATGAAGAGCACGGCAGGAAGTTAGAAGCTTTGATATGCTGACCTCCATCAGAAAATTTTTCATTTCTACCGAATCTATCAGAGTTCCTAGGAAGGAAAGAGTGAACTCTTTTCTCTGTTCACCTTCTACCCGTGAGACCTCAGAAAGGCCAGAACAATGTCCGTATGGGACTTGGCGATTTGAAAAGTCGACGCCTGGATCAGGATGTCGTCTAGGTAAGGAGCCACCACTATGCCCCGTGGCCTTAGAACCGCCAGTAGAGACCCTAGAACCTTCATAAAGATTCTTGGCTCCGTGGCTAATCCAAAGGGAAGAGCCACAAACTGGTAATGCCTGTCTAGGAAGGCGAACCTGAGGAACTAATGATCTCTGTGAATCGGAATGTGGAGATAAGCATCCTTTAAGTCCACAGTAGTCATATATTGACCCTCCTGGATCATAGGGAGGATGGTTCGGATTGTCTCTATCTTGAAAGATGGGACCCTGAGAAATTTGTTTAGGATCTTGAGATCCAAGATTGGTCTGAACGTTCCCTCTTTTTTGGGAACTATAAACAGGATTGAATAGAAACCCTGCCCCTGTTCCTCCCTTGGAACTGGGTGGATCACTCCCATAACCAGTAGGTCTTGAACGCAACGTAAGAATGCCTCTCTCTTTATCTGGTTTGCAGATAGTTGTGAGAGGTGAAATCTCCCCTTTGGAGATGAACCTTTGTTTCCCAGGGATATCTTCTGGAATTCAATCTCTAGTGCCCAGGGATCCTGGATGTCTCTTGCCCAAGCCTGAGCGAAGAGAGAAAGTCTGCCCCTTACTAGATCCGGTCCCAGATCGGGGGCTACTCCTTCATGCTGTCTTAGAGGCAGCAGCAGGTTTTTTGGCCTGCTTCCCCTTGTTCCAAACCTGGTTAGGTCTCCAGACTGGTTTGGACTGGGCGAAATTTCCCTCTTGTTTTGTATTAGAGGAAGCTGAAGCTGCGCCACTTTTGAAGTTTCGAAAGGAACGAAAATTATTCTGTTTGGTCCTTAACTTATTGGACCTATCCTGAGGAAGGGCGTGACCTTTTCCTCCAGTAATATCAGAAATGATCTCCTTCAGACCAGGCCCAAATAGGGTCTGTCCCTTGAAGGGGATGTTAAGAAGCTTAGACTTTGAAGTAACGTCTGCTGACCAGGACTTAAGCCATAGTGCCCTACGCGCCATGATGGCAAAACCTGAATTCTTAGCCGTTAGCTTGGTTAAATGAAAAACGGCGTCAGAAATAAAGGAATTAGCTAACTTAAGAGCTTTAATCCTGTCTAAAATATCATCTAACAGGGTCTCCACCTGTAGAGCCTCCTCAAGAGACTCAAACCAAAAAGCCGCTGCAGCAGTAACTGGGGCAATGCATGCAAGAGGCTGGAGGATAAAACCTTGATGTATAAAAATTTTCTTAAGGAGACCCTCCAATTTTTTATCCATAGGATCTAGGAAAGCACAACTGTCCTCGACGGGGATAGTTGTACGCTTAGCTAGGGTAGAGACTGCTCCCTCCACCTTAGGGACCGTCTGCCACAAGTCCCGTATGGCGGCATCTATGGGAATCATCTTCTTAAAAGCAGGAGGGGGAGAGAACGGCACACCTGGTCTATCCTATTCCTTAGTAATAATTTCCGAAAACCTCTTAGGGACTGGAAAAACATCAGTGTAAACAGGCACTGCAAAGTATTTGTCCATTTTACACAATTTCTCTGGAACTACAATGGGTTCACAGTCGTCCAGAGTCGCTAAAACCTGCCTAAGCAATAAGCGGAGGTGTTCAAGCTTAAATTTAAACGCTGTCATTTCAGAATCAGACTGAAGCAACGCCTTCCCTGAATATGAAATGTCACCCACAGATAGAAGCTCTCCTGCTTCGGCTTCTGAGTATTGTGAGGGTATATCGGACACAGGTATTAAAGCGTCAGAAAGCTCTGTATTAGTTCTAGCCCCAGAGCTGTCTCGCTTTCCTTGTAACCCTGGCAGTTTGGACAATACCTCTGAGAGGGTAACATTCATAACAGCCGCCATGTCCTGTAAGGTAAAAGAATTAGACGCGCTAGATGTACTTGGCGTCACTTGAGCGGGAGTTATAGGTTCTGACATATGGGGAGAGCTAGATGGCATAATCTCCCTTTTTTCAGTCAGAGAATCCTCTGGAGATAAATCTTTAAGCGCCATAATATGGTCTTTATAGTTTATAGAAATTTCAGTACATTTGGTACACATTCTAAGAGGGGGTTCCACAATGGCTTCCAAACATATTGAACAAGGAGTTTCCTCTATGTCAGACATGTTTAACAGACTAGTAATGAGACAAGCAAGCTTGGAAAAAACTTTAATAAAGGTGAAACAGCAATTAAACAAAAACGTTACTGTGCCTTTAAGAGAAAAAAAAACTAGCACTTAAACTGCAAAACAGTGTAAAAATATAGTAAAGTGTTCAAAATTTTTACAGTGTGTGTAAGGGACTAAAGCAACATTGCACCCACTTACAAATGGATGATTAACCCCTTAGCCCCCAAACCGGATTTAAAAAACGTCAAACACCGGTAAGAGACAGTTGAGCACCTTGCCAAAGCTCTGCTGAAGCTCCTACCTGCCCTCAAATACGATTTATGGAAGAAATAAACCCTTTATAATGGTCCTCATATGCCAGAGGACTCCTCTAGGGAAGCTGGATGTCTCAGACTGAAGGAAACTGCGCATCTAGAGCACGAAAATAGGCCCCTCCCACCATGTACTGGAAGTTAGAGGGGCCTTCAGAAAATACTCCTAGGAGTATCTGACTAGCCATGTGGAAACTAGGCCCCAAATAAAGACTTATCTCCCTCAGAGAAAAAAACGTCCTATTTTATGAAACATGAAAACATTTTGTCACTAAGTAATATGAGTATTAACAGGAGTATTACCCTGTTTGGTAAGCATGATCCCAGTTGTTGTTAAATCACTGCATCTAGCTTACCTAAATACACAAGGCTCTGTCAGCATTTTCTAGAACTTATTCATCTCTCTAGAAATAAAAATACTGAACATACCTCAAAGCAGGTAATCTGCAGACCGTTCCCCCAACTGAAGTTTTCCCATACTCTTCAGTTGTGTGAGAACAGCAATGGACCTTAGTTACAAACCGCTAAGATCATCAACCTCCAGGCAGAATTCTTCTTCTAATTTCTGCCTGAGAGTAAAACAGTACAACGCCGGTACCGTTTAAAAATAACAAACTCTTGATTGAAGGTAAAACTACACTGTCACCACATATCTCTTGATACTTCCTATCTTGTCGAGAGTTGCAAGAGAATGACTGGAGGTGGGGGTTAGGAAAGGAGCTATATAGACAGCTCTGCTGTGGGTGTCCTCTTGCAACTTCCTGTTGGGAAGGAGAATATCCCACAAGTAATGGATGAACCCGGACTGGATACACCTTACAAGAGAAAGATAAATAATCCCTTTATTACTGATTCCCCAGTTTTACATAACCAACACAGTTATATTAATATACTTTTAACCTCTGTGATTACCTTGTATCTAAGCCTCTGCAAACTGCCCCTTTATTTCAGTTCTTTTGACAGACTTGCAGTTTAGCCAATCAGTGCCTGCTCCCAGATAACTTCACGTGCACGAGCACAGTGTTATCTATATGAAATACATGAACTAACACCCTCTAGTGGTGAAAAACTGTTAAAATGCATTCTGAAAAGAGGTGGCTTCCAAGGTCTAAGAAATTAGCACATGAACCTCCTAGGTTAAGCTTTCAACTAAGAATACCAAGAGAACAAAGCAAAATTGGTGATAAAAGTAAATTGGAAAATTGTTTAAAATGACATGCTCTATCTGAATAATGAAAGTTTATTTTGGCCTAGACTATCCCTTTAAACAGAATAGGAAAATAACATGAGAGTGCACAAGGCTCAACCCCTTAGCTGTCCCGGGACAGACATACTAATTTGCTGCTTAGAATTCCTTTACAATGGGATGTGGCTACTGAGGAACTTTTGAGGTAATATATCTTTCTTTTTTACATAGAGATGTTCAGGTGATATTTTCTAGTCAGCTTTTTAGAGCTATGCTGCATCACTTTCAAGTGTTTCAACATTTGGGTATTATGGCCCTTTAATTGCCGCCTTAATATTTGACTATTTACCCCCTTTATAGAGGACTATACCAAAATGTCCTATTTACAGCTATTAGAGAACTATACCACCAAATGTCCTATATACTACCTTAATAGAGGACTAAACTACCAAATGTCCTATTTACCACCTTTATTATTTTAAAAACATTGCAATGAGATAATTAACATCATCTCCAGCCACCATTTCCTTGTACGACAGTTTGATCCTGAGCAGAAATATCCTGAACTTTTTTTAACAAATATATTTTACACAATTAAGGGCTAGAATATAAATGGAGCTCTAGTAAGTGCTTTTGCTTGCACTCTAATAGCGCTAGAAGTAAGCTTATTAAACGTGTCGGTTTGTGCTCATATTACAAGCTGAAAGTAAGACGTTATCGTATGCTATCCAGATGTGTGCAAGAAGATAAACTTACAATATCACACGCGCAATAACCTAATCCCCCATAGAAGTCAATGGAGCAAACTCGTGTACTAACCCAAAAACACATTCTCAAGTGCGCTAGCCCGACATGAAAATATGAATGAACAAAACAGAATATGTTCTATTTATTCATAAATACATATATCAGATGGTATTTTTGTAGAATATATATATATATATATATATATATATATATATATATATATATATATATATATACACACACACATATATATATATATATATATATATATATATATATATATATATATATATATATATATATATATATATATATATATATATATACACACACACACACATACAAAGGGGTATCAGTGCACATCCATTTTCCAAAGCACAACATTACATCAAGAGACAACTATTCGTTTTTAAATAATATTGGGAACTTAGTCACACAATATGGCCATATTCTGCTTAGCCAGTCACAAGGTGCCCCAATTCGACTGGTCCTACACTACAGTCCTTTTGCCACAGAGGGCTGAATCATTCCTGCTTTTACTCTTCATAATAGAATGAGACTCCCTGGCTTTTTATTCACAACTCTATTACACTGTTATGAGCACACCTGAACTTTGGTGGGGTGCTTAAACCAATGGGAGATGGTCAGTTTCCCTGGTGAAGAGTAAAAGCAGGAATGATTCAGCCCTCTGTGGCAAAAGGACTGTAGTGTAGGACCAGTCGAATTGGGGCACCTTGTAAGGGGTGACTGGCTAAGCAGAATATGGCCATATTGTGTGACTAAGTTCCCAATATTATTTAAAAAAGAATAGTTGTCTCGATGTATTTGCAGGCAATTTTTTGCAGCAGTTCAAAAAATATGTTGTGCTTTGGAAAATGGATGTGCGCTGATACCTCTTTGTTTGTGTAATTACTGGGTCATATTGGCAGCACTCCCAGATGTGGATTTAAACTTTTTGTAAGGTGTGCTAAAAAAACAAATTTTGTATTTATTTATTTATATATATATATATATATATATATATATATATATATATATATATATATATATATATATATATATATATATATATATATATATATATATACACACACACTGTGTCGTCTCACCAACGTATAATAGTCCACATGGACATTTTAAAGCATACACAACATAAGATGATTTACAGGTGAAATGGCCCTTAATATGAAAAAGTTTACCTGAATGGGGATGACTAATAGTATTACCCTTAATGATACTATTGCAATGAGAGCAATTGAGACAGGGAAAAGTTCCATTCTCAACAGGTCGAAAAACTTTTTGTATATTCTTCATGGGCTTAACCTTTGCCCTAACTAACTGCTTACCAATAGAATTACCCTTTCTAAAAGAAGAAAAAGGTGGAAACTTAAATTCCCTAATTTCAGGCATAGAATCCCTTAACATAAACCAAATCTTACAATCACTTTATGTAATTTAACACTGATGTTACTAAAGTTAGAGACAAAGGCCAATTTCTTAATCTCATCCCCATTAGTCTTAGGTTGAAGATTGATAGACTCTAATTCCCCATAGGAATAACCTCTTTCTTGAAACCTCTTGCGCATCTCATCTAAGCCCAATGAACAGGTTAAGGGGTCTGAGACTATCCTCTTCACTCTAAGAAATTGTGATTTAGGTACACTCTTAAACACCCTAGGCGGGTGATGGCTTTGACGGGACAATAAAGTATTTTTATCAGTAGATTTTCTAAAAATGTCTGTCTCAAAATGGTTGCGAGCATGCATTACCACGTGTCTAGAAATGCCACACTCTTAGTATGATAATTGGCAGTGAATTTCACCGCTGGCACCTTGTTTTCAATTCTTAAACGGAGCCCCTCAATGGATTCAATATCGCCCTGCGAGATGATAAATAGATCATCTATATACCGCCACCAAGCCAAACATTTATGAAACTCAGGATCAATATATACAACTTGTTCCTCTAATTGATCCATATAAAGGAAGGCGTAGGAAGGGGCAACATTTGAACCCATTGAGGTGCCCCGTAGCTGCAGAAAAAAAATCTGTCATCGAAAGAGAAATAATTATGAGTTAAAACTAGTTCTAATAACTCCATAAAGAAGTTAATTTGTCTATCAGAATATTTGCCTGGCCGTACCAGAGCAGACCAGGCACTGTTTAAACCATCAGCATGGGGGATTATAGTGTACAAACTGCTTACATCCCAAGTTGCCAAAATAATGTCTTCTGGTAGGTCAGTTAAATTTCTGATTTTATTTAAAAAGTCACCGGTGTCTTTCAAAAAAGACCGACCCTGTCTTACAAGAGGAGTAAAAAATTTTCCAAAAATTTAGAAATCGGGCTAAATAAGGAATCAATAGAAGCCACTATGGGTCTACCAGGTGGATCACAAAGATCCTTATGTATTTTAGGTAATACATAGAAATTAGGGGTTTTTGGATTCTGTTTAAATAAATAATCATACATTTTTTCATTGATAATCTCTTCATCAACAACTGTTTTAAGAATCTCCCTAACTCTATTCATAAACCCAAATAAAGGATCACTGTCAAGTTCCTTATAAACCCTTTGATCATTCAATTGTCTTAGAGTTTAGAAATCGGGCTAAATAAGGAATCAATAGAAGCCACTATGGGCCTACCAGGTGGATCACAAAGATCCTTATGTATATATATAGTCCAGAAAAGAGCACTCTCACCCAATCCGCAACTGCCAGGGTGCCAGCGGGTCACATACACTGGATATATGCTTATTATTAAATACTATTTGAACAAGACCAGTGAGTACCTTCTTATATCTTATAGAGTGTGTGTGTGTATATATATATATATATATATATATATATATATATATATATATATATATATATATATATATATATATATATATATATATATCCTCCATGTGTATCTGCACTCTCAATGTCCAATAGTCGCCAACCAGGGTGCCAGATCAGTAAGTATTCATAGTAATCTGCAACATAGGACTGCACTCACTGGATTTATGTAAAAAATCTCTTTAATTAGGTAACGTTTCGGAGCACGCAGGCTCCTTCCTCAGACCAATACAAAACATGCAACTAAACACTGTGTCTTATAAACATATTGTGCCCCACCCACCACCAATAATACCCATATGTCACGTATTAAAGTGACCTGCTTCCATCACTAAGTAGCCAACACACAGGCCCATAAATGACACTTAAGTTGGACCCACCAAGTGTGTATCACACTAGGGCATATGAAACTCACTGGTTAGTTAACCAACTATAGTGTGTTCAGGCAGGTCCTGTACCTTATCTGTGCTCCGCTGGTCCAACATCATGACCTGACTTGTGTCCCACAATCGCGGGTGAAATGCACCAGGTGCCTCATCACAAGACCGGAATGTAAAGTAGCCATTGTAGCTTAGTTTCAGAGGAAGCAGTGCCAGTCATTGGACATATTCAGGCCTTTGGGGTATAGGGTACCAAGTCTATGAATCCATCTCGCTTCCATCTGGAGTAGGGTTCTATCTCTGTCCCCACCTCGTTTGAGGGATGGAACGTGGTCAATCAAGATGAACCTTAAATCTGTTACTTTATGTTTGGCCATAAGGAAATGTCTTGCCACAGGTTGGTCCGAAGTTCCTTTATCCAGGGCGCTTCTTATGGCTGATCTATGGTTCGCCATTCTGAGACGTGCATTGTCTGTCGTTTTTCCTACATAAAATTGGCCACAGCAGCAACTCAATAGATAGATCACATGAGTCGTCGTACAGGTGATATAATGTCTTATTGTGTACTTTTGAGTAGTGTGTGGATGTCTAAACACTTTACATGGGATCATTCCACTGCAAGTTGTGCATCCCAGGCATCTGTAGCAGCCCTTTTTCTTTGTCATAAGCCATTGCTGTTTCATATAGCATTGCTGTGGGTCTGTAGCCATGAGTAGATCCCTTAGACTCCTTCCACGTCTATACCCCATAATGGGGGGGTCCATATGTGTAAATGGTAAACTCTGGTCAGTCGCTAGGATCTCCCATCTATTTCTGATGTCCTGTGCCATCTTGTCTTTCCCTTTATTATAGGTGGTGGTGAATATCATCCTTTCCTTTTTGGTCTGTGCCAGACATTTAGACTGGTGATCCTCCTGAGTAATGATCTCATCAATGACACCCTGTATGAGCTCCATCTTGTATCCCCTTTGTAGGAACTTCTCTGTCATCATTTGTAGTTGTGGTTCACGGTTACTATTTTCAGTATTATTTCTTAATACTCGGATCATCTGTGACTTTATGATCGCCTTTCTGGTGTGTGGAGGATGGTTACTGGATGCCTCAAGAATAGAGTTTCGATCAGTTGGTTTGGTGTATAGAGTTGTGAATAGTTTGCCTCCTTTCTTATAGATTCTTAGATCTAGAAAGTCAATACTGTTCAGGTCATATTTCAACTCGAATTTAATTGGGGATTCAAGTGTGTTAAGTTGTACTACCCATTCCTTCAAGGATTCCTCCGTGCCCTGCCATATGAGGAAGACATCATCAATGTACCTTTTGAAATGTCTTATTGTATCAATATTGTATATATCTATGATATCACGCTCATAGCGCTCCATGTACAAGTTAGCGTAAGATGGGGCCATGTTCGACCCCATTGCTGTCCCCATAAGCTGTTGGTAGAACGTACTTTCAAAGCGAAAGTAGTTGAGGGTTAAACATTTCTCCAGTAGGTCAAGTATCAGGGAAAGCGGAGGTCCCACATATGGGAACCTTGACAGGGCTAGTGTGACCGCCTTGAGTCCATCTGTGTGGGGGATAACCGTGTATAGGCTCCTTACGTCCATAGTGACCAACAGGTCACTGTCGCTAATTGTGTCCACGGTACTAAGTATGGTAATGAGGTCACCTGAGTCCCTAATATATGAGTCCATTGATCTCACCAGTGGCTGTAGGATTGCGTCAACAAATATTGCTAGGGGTTGCAGCAGGGACCCCCGTGCCGATACAATTGGCCTCCCAGGGGGGTTCTTTTGGTCCTGTGTATCTTGGGAAGGGTATATAGAATTGGATGTATGGGATACATACTATTGAGAAAATTAAATTCATCACTGCTGATCCAATTCAGCCGTTTTGCTTCAGATAGAGTCATATCAATGTCCCTTTTAAAAGAGTTAGTTGGATCTCGGGTAAGTTTTTTGTAAGTCTGATGATCATTAAGTTGGCGAAGAATTTCCTTGCGATATTGGTCATAGTTCATCACAATAATGGCTCCTCCCTTGTCCGCTGGGCGAATGACTATCCCAGTGTCATTGGATAATGATTTGAGTGCCATTCTTTCAGCTCTATTGAGGTTAGGTCTGTGTTTCATCTGTTCCAGTTCTTTACTGTCATTGCCAATAAGTCTGGTGTAGGTTTTGATGCTTGATCCGCATGTTTTTGGTTCGAATTTGCTTTTTGGTTTAAATCGCTTAATTTCTTTCTCAGTTGGAAAGTCTTTGAAATGTTCTTTTAATTTAAGGTTCCTTTGGAATCTGTGTATATCCAAATAATTTTCAAAGTCATCATTGGTAAATGTGGGGATAAACGTCAGACCTTTGTTTAACAGGCTAACTTCACCCTCATCCAAAGTCCTGTCACTCAAGTTGATTACAATGTCAGGGTTTTTTATCTTCGAGGTAGGGGGGGTCTTCTGCCCACAGTAGTTCCCCCTCCTCGGATGCGGCCTCGACCTCTTGTGTTGGCGGATCTCGTGGTAACCCCTAAAAAAGTTGTTTGTGATGTTGTTGGAGTTTGGTCTTGATAGCGTTGTTCATTGCTAGTAGCCTCATTGTCAGAGCCTGAGCTGCTATCCACCGTATTAAGGTATCTGGATCGGTAATTGCGCTGTCTTCTTTGCCTTTGTTGTCCTCCCTGGGTGTTCCCATGAATCCAAGCATATATTCTTTTGTCTTTATAGTCATTGTCCACTGTGTGTAGTTTTTGGTTTTTGAATGCCACTAGTTCCTTTCTGTATTCAGTAACTTGTTTAGCGATTTTCTCCATCCAAGGTTCGCCTGTGTCAGTCTGTAATATCTGTAGTTTATGAGTGTTGAATTCCGTTAGTTCATCCTTCACAGTGGCCAAAATACTAGTACATTCTTCAATCACTAATAAGATTAAATCCAGTGAACATTTGTTTAGTATTTGGCACCACCGTAGGCAGAAGTTTTTATTGTTCCTTCCAATGGTTGGTTGATTTTTTATCCTGAATCCTCTCGGGATCTTGCTTTTCTTGTAATATTTAGATAAATATACTGTATGTAGCTCAAGGTCAATTTCTCTCTTTCTAAGTCTCATTAGAGTATTATAGATAGTTTGTGAGTTTTCAATTTGTTCCATATCTGTTGTTTCTGAATCTACCAGGATCCTCATGGCATCATCACTAGTAAACGCAAATGTCTTTGTAGTGTATTCCTCTTCAGGTAGTTCAGGATCACCTACTGCCTCTGCCATATTGTAAGTTTTGTGATAACTATTTCTTTCAATTAAAATGTCTCTTGTAGGTATAGATTGTATGAGCAGCCGGATGTGGGCCCAAACAAAGCCAGATTAGTAGTAATGGTAAACAAACAGTGTGTGTTTTTTTAAAAAAAGGTCCTTGCAGACCAAAGACAAAATTGTTTTCTCCAGAAAACAAACAAATGAAACAAAAAGGCCCCACTGTTGCTAGTGGAGACCCACAGGTGGTGTGAGTATCAGCTCAGTAAATCCTTTTGGGTGCCAGATAAAAAACAATCATATCCTCCATGTGTATCTGCACTCTCAATGTCCAATAGTCGCCAACCAGGGT
Organism: Bombina bombina; assembly: GCF_027579735.1. Taxonomy (NCBI): domain Eukaryota; kingdom Metazoa; phylum Chordata; class Amphibia; order Anura; family Bombinatoridae; genus Bombina; species Bombina bombina. Next base: position 112,622,810 of record NC_069507.1, read on the forward strand.
GCCAGATCAGTAAGTATTCATAGTAATCTGCAACATAGGACTGCACTCATTGGATTTATGTAAAAAATCTCTTTAATTAGGTAACGTTTCGGAGCACGCAGGCTCCTTCCTCAGACCAATACAAAACATGCAACTAAACACTGTGTCTTATAAACATATTGTGCCCAATATGTTTATAAGACACAGTGTTTAGTTGCATGTTTTGTATTGGTCTGAGGAAGGAGCCTGCGTGCTCCGAAACGTTACCTAATTAAAGAGATTTTTTACATAAATCCAGTGAGTGCAGTCCTATGTTGCAGATTACTATATATATATATATATATATATATATATATATATATATATATATATATATATATATATATATATATATATATATATATATATATATATATATATATATATATACACACACACACACACACACACTAGTCCTAAAGCCCATTCACACGGGCTATTTTTTTGCAGTACATCGGTCCCACCCCTTGCTCTCTTTACCTCCCACTTATTTTGCGCTCTCTCTCCACCTTTCTTTAGCTTTTTACCCTCTCTTTTGCTCTCTCGTGGTCCGCCCCCGCGGGGTCACGCCCACCCACCGTCACCGTGCCACAACAGATCAGATAGAATAAGGCCAGGTGTGTGTTTGTCCTTGTGCTCTACTGCGCATGACAGCTTCGGACAAACACAAGGAGAGGAGAGAAAAAAAAGGAGTGAGAAAAAAAAAAAAAAGTGAGAAAGAGAAAAAAAAAAAAAAGAGCGAGAAAGAGAGAGTGAGTGAGTGAGAGAGAGTTCCTTTAAGTGACGTCATCCAAGATGGCGTCCCTTCAATTCCGATTGGTTGATAGAATTCTATCAGCCAATCGGAATTAAGGTAGAAAAAAAATCCTATTGGCTGATGCAATCAGCCAATAGGATTGACATTCAATCCTATTGGCTGATGAAATCAGCCAATAGGATTGAGCTGACATTCTATTGGCTGTTTCAATTAGCCAATAGAATACAAGCTCAATCCTATTGGCCGATTGCACCAGCCAATAGGATTTTTTCTACCTTAATTCCGATTGGCTGATAGAATTCTATTAGCCAATCGGAATTAAAGGGACGCCATCTTGGATGCCGTCATTTAAAGGAACCATCATTTAGTAAGAAGACTTCGTTGGAAGAGGATGCTCCGCGCTGGATGTCTTGAAGATGGACCCGCCCTGGATGGATGAAGACTTCTGCCCGTCTGGAGGACCACTTCGCCCGGCTTGGATGAAGCCTTCTCCCGGCTTCGTTGAGGACTTCGGCCCGGTTGGATGAAGACTTCTCCCGGCAAGATGATCTTCAAGGGGTTAGTGTTAGGTTTTTTTAAGGGGGTATTGGGTGGGTTTTAGAGTAGGGTTGGTTGTGTGTTGCGGGGGGGGGGTTTGTAATTTTTTTTTACAGGTAAAAGAGCTGATTACTTTGGGCCAATGCCCCGCAAAAGGCCCTTTTAAGGGCTATTTGTAATTTAGTGTAGGATAGGGCTTTTTTTTATTTTGGGGGGGCTTTTTTATTTTGTTAGGGGGATTATATTAGGTGTAATTAGTTTAAAAATCTTGTAATTTGTTTATTATTTTCTGTAATTTAGTGGGGGGGGTTGTACTTTAGATAATTTTATTTAATTGTATATAATTGTATTTAATTTAGGGAATTAATTTAATTATACTGTAGTGTTACGTGTAATTGTAACTTAGGTTAGGTTTTATTTTACAGGTACTTTTGTATTTATTTTATCTAGGTAGTTATTAAATAGTTAATAACTATTTAATAACTATTCTTCCTAGTTAAAATAAATACAAACTTGTCTGTAAAATAAAAATAAACCCTAAGCTAGATACAATGTAACTATTAGTTATATTGTAGCTAGCTTAGGGTTTATTTTATAGGCAAGTAGTTAGTTTTAAATAGGAATTATTTAGTTAATTATAGTAATTTTATTTAGATTTATTTAAATTATATTTAAGTTAGGGGGTGTTAGGGTTAGACTTAGGTTTAGGGGTTAATAAATTGAACTAATGTTTACGATGCGGGAGTGCGGCGGTTTAGGGGTTAATATATTTATTATAGTGGCGGCGACGTTGGGGGCGGCAGATTATGGGTTAAGAAGTGCAGGTAGGTTGCGGTGACATTGGGGAAGGCAGATTAGGGGTTAATAATTATAATGTAGGTGTCGGCGATGTTGGGGGCAGCAGATTAGGGGTTCATAAGTATAATGCAGGTGTCGGCGATGTCGGGGGCAGCAGATTAGGGGTTAATAAGTAAGATTAGGTGTGTTTAGACTCGGGGTTCATGTTAGGGTGTTAGGTGTAGACATAAATTTTATTTCCCCATAGGAATCAATGGGGCTGCGTTACTGAGTTTTACGCTGCTTTTTTGCAGGTGTTCTTCAGCCGGCTCTCCCCATTGATTCCTATGGGGAAATCGTGCACAAGCACGTTACACTTGCTCACCGCTAACGTAAGCAGCGCTGGTATTGGAGTGCGGTAATGAGCAAAATTTTGCTCAACGCTCACTTCTTGTCTGGTTTGTAAAAAACCCGTAATACCAGCGCTGTCTGTAAGTGATCGGTGAGCATAAACTTGTAATCTAGGTGAGATTGTTTTAAAACCAGCAAATAACTTGCTTGTTTTGTTACTAAGGGCTAGATCATCGCACACCCATTAACGTGCAGGCTCACGGTAGCAATTAATGCTCCGAAAATTAACCAGAGCTCAGATCTCTGGTTCATTTTCTAAATGTTCTCCAATTGCCCACAAAATAAAGTATGTTTTTATAAAAAAAAATAAAAATAAAATAAAAGTAGCAATTTTTCAAAATAAAAAACAACTTAGGCAGTTTTTTTGGGGCTAAAGTTGGTGGGAGTGGGGTGTTAAAGTCACTATAAAGGGACTTTACATAGTGGTCTATTGGGACTGTGTGTTCTCAGTAAATATATATGTACTAGTCCTAAAGCCCGTTCACACGGGCCGTGTGGTTTATTTTTATATTCTCTCTGTCTCTGTGCCCTATCTCTCTCTCTCCCCTCTTTCTCCCCCCTGTCTCTCTCACTCTCTCCCCCCTGTCTCACTCTCTCTCCCCCCTCTCTCTCTCTCTCCCCCCCTGTCTCTCTCTCTCCCCCCCCTGTCTCTCTCTCTCCCCCCCCCTGTCTCTCTCTCTCCCCCCCCTGTCTCTCTCACCCTCTCCCCTGTCTCCCTCTCCCCTGTCTCTCTCACCCTCTCCCCTGTCTCCCTCTCCCCTGTCTCTCTCACCCTCTCCCCTGTCTCCCTCTCCCCTGTCTCCCTCACCCTCTCCCCTGTCTCCCTCTCCCCTGTCTCCCTCACCCTCTCCCCTGTCTCCCTCTCCCCTGTCTCCCTCACCCTCTCCCCTGTCTCCCTCTCCCCTGTCTCCCTCACCCTCTCCCCTGTCTCCCTCTCCCCTGTCTCCCTCTCCCCTGTCTCCCTCTCCCCTGTCTCCCTCTCCCCTGTCTCCCTCTCCCCTGTCTCCCTCTCCCCTGTCTCCCTCTCCCCTGTCTCCCTCTCTCTCTCTCTCTCCCTCTCTCTCTCCCCCTCTCCCTCCCTCTCTCCCTGTCTCCCTCTCTCCCTGTCTCCCTCTCTCCCTGTCTCCCTCTCTCCCTGTCTCCCTCTCTCCCTGTCTCCCTCTCTCCCTGTCTCCCTCTCTCCCTGTCTCCCTGTCTCCCTCTCCCCTGTCTCCCTCTCCCCTGTCTCCCTCTCCCCTGTCTCCCTCTCCCCTGTCTCCCTCTCCCCTGTCTCCCTCTCCCCTGTCTCCCTCTCCCCTGTCTCCCTCTCCCCTGTCTCCCTCTCCCCTGTCTCCCTCTCTCCCTCTCCCCTGTCTCTGATCAGCTGCTTTCAACGGCTATTTGCTAAGTGGGTTGTCAACGGCTAGTGCGAGGGTGTGATAGGCGGCTAGGCTAGTTGCGTGCGCGTGGGTTCGCGTGCGCAATGTGTGATAGGCTAGTAGGCTAAGTGGGTTGTCAACGGCTAGTGCGAGGGTGTGATAGGCGGCTAGGGTTCGCGTGCTCAAATCAGTTTTGTGAGTGTGCGTGCGCAGCAAGGGGGGTCAAAGTACTAACAAACATGCTAAGTGGGTGGGAGAGTGCGCGCGTGCGAAGTATCAACAGCTGGCCAAGGGTGCGCGTGCGATCAGCGGCAAGAGTTTGTCTGAACTGCGCATGACGGCTTCAGACAAACTCTTGTCTTTTATAATATAGGATAGGCATATATAGATATATATTTATGTGTTAATAGGTGTATATACACATATAAACACATAAATATATATGTATCTATTCATATACATATATATTTATATTTGCTGCCCATCACTGCACTAGTTCTCTCATGCAAGGTTGCGTTCGCATTGCACCTAACTTATAATACCAGTGTAAGCAATATTTTGAGCTCAATTTATAATCTAGCCCTAAATGAACACTTAGAAGTTCTTAGTTTAACCACTGTATATAGCTAAATAAGCAAGCATAATTTGCAGAACTTCGGTTCCCTTGTCACGTGATTTTTTTTTCAGCTAAAGCCTCTAATGAACATGATCAATAAATTGGTTGCAGCTAGATTAGATGATCTCAGAGCAACACTTTAAATGAAAAAAAAAAAATGCTACCTAACCTTCCCCAGCACTCTTGTGGGGCTGTGACATGAAGTAATAGACAATGCACCAACTAAGTTAAAAAAAAATAAAAAATTCCTTCCACCACATCGCAAAAGTGCTCTATTGGATTGAGATCTGGTGACTGTGGAGGCCATTGGAGTATACTGAACTCATTGCCATGTTCAAGAAACCAGTTTGAGATGATTTGAGATTTGTGACATTGTGCATTATCCTGCTGGAATTAGCCATCAGATGATGGCTACACTGTAGTTATAAAGGGATGGATATGGTCAGCAACAATATTCAGGTAGGTTGTGTCATTTAAATGATGCTAAATTGGTACTAAGGGGCCCAAAGTGTGCCAAGAAATACACCACCACCAGCCTGAACTGTTGATACAAGGCAGGATGGATCCATGCTTTCATGTTTATGCCACATTCTGACCCTACCATCTGAATGTCGCAGCTGAAATCAAGATTCATCAGACCAGGCAACGTTTATCCAATCTTCTATTGTCCTTTTTTGGTAAGTCTGTGCAAATTGTAGCCTCAGTTTCCTGTTCTTAGCTGTCAGGAGTGGCACCCGGTGTGGTCTTCTGCTGCTGTAGCCCATCTGCTTCAAGGTTAGACATGCGTTCAGAGATGGTATTCTGCATACCTTGGTTGTAACAAGTTGTTATTTGAGTTACTGTTACCTTTCTATCATCTCAAACAATTGCCCATTGTCTGCCCATTCTCCTCTGACATCAACAAGGCATTGTCGTCCACAAAACTGCCGCTCAATTGATATTTTCTCTTTTTCGGACCATTCTCTGTAAACCCTAGAGATGGTTGTTCGTTAAAATCCCAGTAGATCAGTAGTTTTTTTAAATACTCAGACCAGCCCATCCGGCACCAACAACCATGCCACGTTCAAAGTCACTTTAATCAGCTTTCTTCCCCATTCTGATGCTCGGTTTGAACTTCAATTACAAAGATTTATATCTCCTGCGCTGGGCAGTATATGCTCTCTAGACTAAGGGTACCCCCTTAAGGATACCAAACAAGTCAAGTAGAAAGGAAATATTTAGTTGAAGGAAGAGCTTTCATAGCAAAATACCAAAATTGAGGAGTTATGTGAATATATCTGTTGTGTTAGATGTCTAAAAAATATGATACTAATGAATAAGGACTGGTGAGATCTATGTAATATGAATATAGTCACTAGGAACGAGAATAAAAGGTGTATAAAACTATACACAACAAAGTGCTATTAGATCTAAAATATATCTGAATGTGATAGTTAGTGCTCATAAACTAATATATAACAATTGGAAATAGAATAAATTAGGTACATTATCAAACAACATACATGTTATGACATAAAGTCCATATAAACTGTATTGAGTCCGTAAGAACAGTGATAGGATACTCACTGCATGATATCCAAATCGATAGAGATGTACTAAAAAGTTCCTAGGTCTAAAGTCCTGCAGCTTCTCTTAGATAGGGCAACTCCAGTGTCCCCCAAAACGATGTACACTAAAAAGCAAAAGAGGAGAGAAGCGCGGACTCAAGTGTAGCTATAAACTTTAATAATATGACACAAGAGATACAAAGAACTCACAAGATTACGATAAAAAATACGCTCAGTAATAAAAACTTCCAGTAAGATGCGGTAGCACAAGAGGGTATGTGCAAGCTGGTGTATCCACCCACGATTTCACCAGGGACCAAGCACACGAAACCCCAAGAGTGTATAACAGATCCGGTCTTTCCAGTCGTGTGGATCTTTCAGACGCCGATAGTTCAATCAAGTTCTGCAGTAGCAAGACAGTCACGCCCTTGGCCGTTGCCAATAGAAGCCAAACAAAAAAGTTTCAAATTTCAAAAACACACATAAAAATGGAAACAACCTTACCCCCATATACTCAGCGTTGGCACATGGAATTGGGAGAAACACTAGATATCCCAAGCTGGAAAAGGATAATAAATAATACAAGAAAATCCTTGACTTCCACGAAAATGATTGAACTTAACTATAAAATTATCACAAGATGGTACTTAACACCTGCTCGAGTTAAAAGTTTATACCCCAATGCATCAGATTGATGCTGGATGGGTTGTAATACCAAAGGCACAATGTTACACATCTGGTGGTCATGTCAATACCTACGGTCCTTTTGGGCTTCCGTAGAAAAATTACTAAAAATACTTTTTGATGGCTCATTTACACTTACACCTACTATTGCATTGCTTAACAATCTCTCCAAGATTTCCTGCAAATTGAGGCTAAAATTGCTACAGTTTACACTCAATTCAGCTAAACTACTGATAACTAAAATATGGAAATTTTCAATAACCCCCACCACTACAGAGAGGGTTAAATACGTTTCGGACACAATGAACCCTTGAGAAGTATGGCTTCTTTAAAACCCAAAAACTTGATTTCTTCCTAAATGTACATTTTTACTAGGTGACCATCCTACAGAAATTCCTAAATCCATCATAGCCCCCTTTTTTCACTATTAGAACAGTACCCAGTGTTTGGGACCTGCAAATCACCCCCACGATAATCTCTTTCTATCCCTTCTTTACCACCAGTAAACTAATACACAAGATTCAACTGCTGACAACTTAAGACTCCACTAAAACCCTCAGACTATCTGGTAACAATAATCACTCAACCGCAATAACTGAACAAACCCTCCCTTTTTCCTACACTACTTCACCTACTTATTACTACTTAATTCTTATTTTCTTTTATTTGCTTTTAATTTCACAATGGTACACAAATCCACAAATAATGGCTTTTATATGCGGGGTGCATCTGATGCCAAGATGCCCTTTACACTGCCGAATCTACAGATGATGAAGACCAACAGTTCACAATAGGTTCCTACTGATGTACTACAACTCAAGAACTTCTATGATTCAGGAACCCTTTTACAGACTTGCCGATAGATGGGGACATTTAATAGAGAGCTAACATACTCATTTCTGATGCTCCGCAAAGTGTTATATCTAAAATTGTACCCTGCATTTTGACTGATGTAAACTGTCTTGATGTTAATCTGTCAATCTTTAATAAAAATAAATTACCCCAAAAAAAAAAAAAAAAAAAAAAGGAAATATCTATTAATATGCCTCCTCCACACTGGTGACATTAACATTCATCTGCCTTTAGAAATACACAATTCTATCTCACAATATTTTAGTCACCAGCAGAGGACCTTTAATTATTGGGCCCAAATTTTCTTTGTATAAAAGTCTAGAGGCATGGTGATAGTTTTGTTGATAGAGAAACAGAAAGGCAGGCAGGCAGGCAGAGAGATGTACACACACACATAAATGCACTGTCTAGCACAATATACATTTGTTACAAAAACAATATATAGCTTATCTTTACTATAGTATCACAATTAATAGTTGTCTTTAGCTGAAAAGGTTTAAAAACAGATGATCCAAAGTTTACCCATTTCCTTCAACTTCAAAATCGATTGCAAATTTTTAATGAAGAGTAATTGAAACTCAAGAAAATGGATAAGGATATAGAGAATAAACTCGGTCCTTCTAAAATACAGTAATTATTGTAAAGTTCCACTGTGAATGGTTCTAGCAAAGCTTAGAATTCAAAAGTATTATTATTATACTTTATTTATTAAGTGCCAACATATTCCGCAGCGCTGTCCATGGATACAATTCATTTAAATAAAACAATACAAGACTTGTAAGATACAGGACAAAATTTACAAACACATACAGGAGGGATTGAGGGCCCTATTTCCGTGGGAACTTACAATCTAGAAGGGTAGGAGGTTGAGAAACAGGAGGTGAGGACTGCAAGATTTAGAAAGATGTTAATACAGAGTTAGATGAGGAAAATGTTAGGTAAGTGACATTAATTTATTATTGAGTTGGGTGGTAGGATGGTTCACCTGTGCTAAAGCATGGAACATACAAAACGGATTCTCAGAGAAGTACACTGACATAACATAACCCCAAATAGAAAGATGTGATCAGTGTCTACCTTTCAAAGAAACTAACTTTTTTTATTTTTTATTTATTAAGCAACTATTTTAAAAGGGGTCTGAAACCATAATAAAGTTGACCATACTGTAATTTAAATAATGGGGGGAATAAACATTTTTTCGCTAGCAAAAATGTTTTTGTGGTTGGTATTCAAGTTACATAAAATGCTAAAATATATAAGTAGCAAATATGGCAGTCAATGCACCTGTTGTGATGTAATTGTAAAGTGTCTCTCTGTGTGTTACTAGGATGCCAGCAGCTCATTATGACATAGTAAAGACTTGCTATAGAATGCCAGTGATTGGTAAAGTTTGCGCCATTTCAACTGCAAGATGGCTTATCGGCTGCAGCTGAAGAACTTGGAGGAGCCAACAAGCTTTATTTGTTTGGTGACTACAATTTTGTTTTATATTCAACCAGTTCCATGAAATAGCTTTTAATATCTGAGTGTGCCCTACAGTGAATTACTTACTTCATCAAAGGACACAAAATGTTATTAGTAACTCATACTGATTCAGGATGAGTGATAGGAGAAGGCAACATAACCGGTTTGACCCATATGCTGCCAACAATGATCATGAAAAAAAAAATGAAACAGGTAGGTGACATCTTTTTGAGATGTCACACAATTTAAGAAACAATTATCTCACCTGCAAGCCACTAATTCTGTCTTTGAAATCAGTAGCACTTGTTTCACAGTTTTGAGCAGGTATCATACAATGTATTTTAAAAAATAAATGAAAACATATGTATGTATTTAAAATCTGAGCACCATAACATGAAGCCATACTTAAAAAGGGATATTAAACAGTATGAGATTGTAGAATAAAATGCTTAAAGGGACACTGAACCCAAATTTTTTCTTTTGTGATTCAGATAGAGCATGCAATTTTAAGCAACTTTCTAATTTACTCCTATTATAAAGTTTTCTTCATTCTCTTGCTATCTTTATTTGAAAAAGAAGGCATCTAAGCTTTTTTTTTTTATTCAGACTATGGACAGAACTTTATTGGTGGATAAATTTATATACCAATCAACAAGAACAACCCAGGTTGTTCACCAAAAATGGGCCGGCATCTAAACTTACATTCTTGCATTTCAAATAAAGATACCAAGAGAATGAAGAAAATTTGAGAATAGGAGTAAATTAGAATGTTGCTTAAAATGTCATGCTCTATCTGAACCCCAAAAGAAAAAATTTGGGTTCAGTGTCCCTTTAATTATGTGTAGATTAAAAAAACAAAAAAAACACCTTTCTGTAATATCCATTCCCAGGATTAAACTATGCACTGCTGATTTCTTATTTTCTGCTGTCACATCCTTTCCTGGATGGTATCCATCCCTTTCGTTTCCCCTTCTGCAGCTTACTCCTTGGACACTAGAGGGGTCATTCTTTTTGTGATTATCGGTTGCTTGCACCTGTCTGGCTACTCTCCTATAAATGGGCTGTCCCCTCATTCAGATGCTCAGGCATTATATGGATTTCTCTGTTTCCAGTCTGTCTGTTCTGGGAGCCTCTCTAAGTCTGCGAGTCTTGTAGGCTGCGAGTCTTGTAGGCTGCCATCCAAGTCTGCGAGTCTTGTAGGCTGCCATCCAAGTCTGCGAGTCTTGTAGGCTGCCATCCAAGTCTGCGAGTCTTGTAGGCTGCCATCCAAGTCTGCGAGTCTTGTAGGCTGCCATCCAAGTCTGCGAGTCTTGTAGGCTGTCATCCAAGTCTGCGAGTCTTGTAGGCTGCCATCCAAGTCTGCGAGTCTTGTAGGCTGCCATCCAAGTCTGCGAGTCTTGTAGGCTGCCATCCAAGTCTGCGAGTCTTGTAGGCTGCCATCCAAGTCTGCGAGTCTTGTAGGCTGCCATCCAAGTCTGCGAGTCTTGTAGGCTGCCATCCAAGTCTGCGAGTCTTGTAGGCTGCCATCCAAGTCTGCGAGTCTTGTAGGCTGCCATCCAAGTCTGCGAGTCTTGTAGGCTGCCATCCAAGTCTGCGAGTCTTGTAGGCTGCCATCCAAGTCTGCGAGTCTTGTAGGCTGCCATCCAAGTCTGCGAGTCTTGTAGGCTGCCATCCAAGTCTGCGAGTCTTGTAGGCTGCCATCCAAGTCTGCGAGTCTTGTAGGCTGCCATCCAAGTCTGCGAGTCTTGTAGGCTGCCATCCAAGTCTGCGAGTCTTGTAGGCTGCCATCCAAGTCTGCGAGTCTTGTAGGCTGCCATCCAAGTCTGCGAGTCTTGTAGGCTGTCATCCAAGTCTGCGAGTCTTGTAGGCTGTCATCCAAGTCTGCGAGTCTTGTAGGCTGTCATCCAAGTCTGCGAGTCTTGTAGGCTGTCATCCAAGTCTTGTAGTCTGCCATCCAAGTCTTGTAAGATGCCATCCAAGTCTTGTAAGATGCCATCCAAGTCTTGTAAGATGCCATCCAAGTCTTGTAAGATGCCATCCAAGTCTTGTAGACTTGTAAGATGCCATCCAAGTCTTGTAGACTTGTAAGATGCCATCCAAGTCTTGTAGTCTTGTAAGATGCAATCTAAGTCTGTGGTAACGAATTATCAAGCTTCGAATGGAGCTCGATGCCCCTAAAGACCGCTGCTCCATAACAGAAATCAACCCGATCTAATATGATTGGGTTGATTGGCACCCTCTGCTAGCAGCAGATTGGTCGCAAATTTGCAGGGGGTGGTATTGCACAAGCAGTTCTGGTGAATTGCTTGTGCAATGATAAATGCAGACAGCGTATGCTGTCAGCATTTATTGATGTGCAGCAGACATGATACGCTACATCGTATCATGTCCACTCGCACTTTGATAAATATGCCCCTGTGAGTCTTGTAAGCTGCATTTTAAGTTTGTGTTTTCTGCAACCTGCTATACAAACCAATCAGTACTATTATAGGCTTTTCCAAGTCTGTGTATCCTGCAACCTGTTATACAAGCCAGTCAGTGCTGTGAACTGCTATCTAAAGTACCTGAGTATCCTGTGGCATTGCTATCCCAAGTAGCCAAGTATCCTGTTGCATTGTTATTTCAACTTTCTGTGTATCCTGTTGCATTGTTATTTCAAGTTCCTGTGTATCCTGTGGTATTGTTATTTCAAGTTCCTGTGTATCCTGTGGCATTGTTATTTAAAGTTCCTGTGTATCCTGTGGCATTTTTATTTCAAGTTCCTGTGTATCCTGTGGCATTTATTATTACCAAAGAGAAAGAAAAATGGGGCTACTAGCACTCATCCTACCTAAATAAAACGTTAAAAATTACAATTTTATTATAATTACATTAAAAAGTTGTCAGAGCCTCCTCTGTACAAACACCAAAATAACAAACCCTTCTCCCCTAAAAACCGTGTACCACTCCCCTGTTTCCTGGCCGATAACAGGAAGCTTCGGCTTCAGGTGACAGGAGTGGTAACACGATACAAACAGCTGTAGTTAAACAGCAAACGCGTTTCAGCCGCAATTCGGCCTTTTTCAATGTTAACCGTTGGATTGTCGCTGTAAAAATGAACAAGCAGAAGCCATTCAACTACTGGCTTAAATACATTGCCTTTTCCCCATTAGCCTACCAGACATAGTATGCCAACCACACCTCCGGTTTCGTCAAATCATTTTACTGTGTACGGGCGATAATTACTCATTCTGATTTGCTGATACACATAATAGGCGTGCACCGTCCTCAATGAGCTGCTCCGTCTGTTACCAGCTAATACGCTTTCACTATACACACACCCACTCCTACCTCATTTCATGAGGGGCGTGTTTACTTTGGGTTGCGTCTCTGATTGGCTAGATATCGGCAGCATCTATTGTAGGCTGAAAAATGGTATCAGGCATATAGCATAGTAATTCACAACCTTGCTTGTATTGTAAAGATAGACTGATCGTCGGCTTATGACAGGAAAAATTGTTGTTATCATCAACCTTTATGGAGGTCAGATCAAAAGCAAACCCCCTTTACGAGACCCTATAATGGATACCTTTCACTCGTTGTTACAAGGGACTGACCAGAGTTACTGGATCTAATACAAATCCACATCCTACCATTCGTTACATTACACTTTTATAGATCCAGACACAACACTCTGACTTATTCTTATTGCAGATACGATCCGTACACTAAGATTTTTATAGATTTTAGTATTAATATCATAACCTAGTACCTATACCAGAGATTAAGAGAGTTGAAACGAGTGAAAGGTATCCATTATAGGGTCTCGTAAAGGGGGTTTGCTTTTGATCTGACCTCTATAAAGGTTGATGATAATTTTTCCTGTCATAAGCCGATGATCAGTCTATCATTACAATACAAGCAAGGTTGTGAATTACTACTCTATATGCCTGATACCATTTTTCAGCCTACAATAGATGCTGCCGATATCTAGCCAATCAGAGACACAGCCCGAAGTCAACACGCCCCTCATGAAATGATGTAGGAGTGGGTGTGTATAGTGAAAGCGTATTAGCTGGTAACAGACTGAGGAGCTCATTGAGGACGGTTCACGCCTATTATATGTATCAGCGAATCAGAATGATTTGAATTCTGTTATGCCCAATGGGATGAACGAGAATAATAACTATTGGGTATACTTTTAATTATCCCTTTAAAGAATTATGGGCATTTCACTTATAATTTATTTAATAATATTATTTAAATTATTACAGTTTTAAGGGGGTCGCAATGAGAGACCAAGTTTCTAATCCCCATTCTCACAATTTAGACCAGCATAACACATGATAATCTATAGATTTTTAGTGAATAGTAATCTAAATAACCTTGTATACTGAGAATGAAGAAAGGTGATTTTGACACATACGATGTGCCTTCATAGTGTATATTTCCGACATACATGACATGCTCACATAGTGTATGTTTGTAGGGTTTTTGTTATGTGGCGGACTAATTTAGGTATATGGTTATGAGTATGTGAAAGCCAACCTTCTGCAGATCTGTTCTTATACCCTACAACTCACTTAATGTAGCATAATTCGAGTACCTCACATGTAATCTGATGATTATGATTAACATTATAATGCAACTCTCTTAATCTCTGGTATAGGTACTAGGTTATGATATTAACACTAAAATCTATAAAAAAATCTTAGTGTACGGATCGTATCCGCAATAAGAATAAGTCAGAGTGTTGTTTCTGGATCTATAAAAGTGTAATGCAATGAATGGTAGGATTTGGATGTGGATTTGTATTAGATCCAGTAACTCTGGTCAGTCCCTTGTAACAACGAGTGAAAGGTATCCATTATAGGGTCTCGTAAAGGGGGTTTGCTTTTGATCTGACCTCCATAAAGGTTGATAAAAACAATTTTTCCTGTCATAAGCCGACGATCAGTCTATCTTTACAATACAAGCAAGGTTATGAATTACTACGCTATATGCCTGATACCATTTTTCAGCCTACAATACATGCTGCCGATATCTAGCCAATCAGAGACGCAACCCGAAGTAAACACGCCCCTCATGAAATGAGGTAGAAGTGGGTGTGTATAGTGAAAGCGTATTAGCTGGTAACAGACGGAGGAGTTCATTGAGGACGGTTCACGCCTATTATGTGTATCAGCGAATCAGAATGAGTAATTATTGCCCGTACACAGTAAAATGATTTGATGAAACCGGAGGTGTGGTTGGCATACTATGTCTGGTAGGCTATGTATTTAAGCCAGTAGTTGAATGGCTTCTGCTTGTTCATTTTTACAGTGACAATCCAACATTTAACATTGAAAAAGGCCGAATTGCGGCTGAAACGCGTTTGTTGTTTAACTACAGCTGTTGTTTGTATTGTGTTACCACTCCTGTCACCTGAAGCCGACGCTTCCTGTTATCGGCCAGGAAACAGGGGAGTGGTACACGGTTTTTAGGGGAGAAGGGTTTGTTAGTTTGATGTTTGTACAGAGGAGGCTCTGACAACTTTTTAATGTAATTATAATAAAATTGTAATTTTTAACGTTTCATTTAGGTAGGATGAGTGCTAGTAGCCCCATTTTTCTTTCTCTTTGGTAATAATAGATTCTATTTTTTGGGGGTAGCACCAGGACTTGTGAGTCCTTTACCTATCTTTCTATATAATACCTAGTGCCAGCAATTTAATCTTTCCCTGAGTATTGATTAGTGAGGGCTCCAGCCAGCACGCTTTCTTTATTACTTGAGCACACGTTATATTATTCCTACACCAAACATGACATTTGATTTAGGAGCAGAAATGCTCAAATGGACATAAGACATTACCAATCTGACTTTAGAATTAAAGAATAAAAGTACTAACGATAGTAGTGGTTCAGCTGAGTGGTATGAGGCACTTAAAGATCTTAAAAGGATTAGGAAAAAACAAAATTAGAAAACAATGGAATATAGGTATGTATAAGTTTTACAAAGACAATACCGTAATTCCAAGAGGTTTACGTTTGAAGCTTTTTCCATCTTTTAGTGATTTCAAACCTGAGTTTAAACTGAAATGGGAAGGTGCTCTTACAGAGTGTTCTTTAAAGTTGATAGGGTACCTGACAGAACATGAGCTTGACAAACTAACCACTATTAATGAGGAAATATCTAAATTATGTGCTGATTTAAAATAGTTTGAAATGAATGAGGATTTTCAAAAGTCATACAACAAAACTAAGAGTGAAGTAGAAAAATATGCAAGATTCATTTCAGAGAAAAAAAAGAGCGCAAAATAGAGAGAGACCTCAATGATTACACCAAACAGACAATATACTCATGGGGTAAGAATAGATCAGCAGGGTTTGAATCTGATGCCTCAGATAGAGAAGGAGATAGCACAGATGCGGACAATTCAGATCCTGATACTGTCAATAGACCAAAAACGATCCTCAAAAATAGGATCCAACCCCATAGAATTAAAGGATTCCTAAACTTTAATATTGTAGGCACAACCTTACCATACTTTTCTAATCACAAACGTTTATTTTGGCAAAATTACCGACTCTTACAGCAAAACGATAGTTCATATTACTATAAAATGATATGTTATATTTTCATGATGACGTCATTTAATCCAACCCTCTTTTATGGGCCGTTCCATAGCAAACTCCATCGCCAATCGTAATGCGATCTATTGCATATCATTAAATGTTAATTTCGTCCCTTAACGCATGCGCATTGCGACCCGCTGTCTCGCGCATGCGCATATGTTACCACATTTCGTCACTCAACGCATGCGCATTGCGACACGCTGTCTCGCGCATTGCGACACGCTGTCTTGCGCATGAGCATATGTTGCCACACTTAGCCTTAGAATGGTGTTGTAGTAATGCTTGATGCTGTGTGATGTATGCAATGACGAGTCGGGAATATCGCGCATGCGCAAAGCAACATCTGTCCGCCATCTTCATAACCTAGGTTATTGGTCACGATTGGAGAATGAGAAAGACTAGCCAGCAGTGGGTTCGGAAAACAATTAATTTTCAAAGTAAGGTATATAACAAACGCGAGAAATTGTAAACACAAAGCCAATTACAAATATTGTTAAAATATATTCATCTTGCAATTGGAGATTAGTTTTTATCACGGTTTAGTGTCCCTTTAAGTCTGGTAATGGTGTCTCTTTAGGTGGAGAACCCGAAGGGGAAGAGGGAAACAGGCTCAGACCAAGGAGGCAGGTAGATTTCAAACAGAAGTAATCCCACAAAAAGAAGTAGAACACTCAGAACTAAACATTATTAATCTAGCTGACAAAATCCTTACATCTAATTAGATTGAAGTCCTGAGAAAAGGTTTAACATTTATCCCTACTCCTTCTTTGAATACATTTGAAGCTATTAAAGATGCACACTTGTTTACTCGAAATTTTTTTACTGAAGAAATATTTTTGCAGTAGAGAGGATCCTTCTATAGATAAAACTGATATGACAGCTGTAGATGATTTGATATCTGTGTTGGAAGACAACAGTGGAGAAAACTTTGAGACTGTAGACAATAGTTGGAGACATATACTGAAAAAGAAGTCACATTTTGTACCCCCTAATAGCTCTTCTTCTTATGCCCTAACCTTCCTGAACCTGGTATGTAATGATATATTGAGTACACCCACTGGGAATAGTTATGGAGGTTATAACCTCAGTAAGGAAGAGAATAAAGCTCTGCAAGAGTTAAGAAATTTGAACGATGTGCAGATAAAGAAAAGTGATAAAGGGGGCAATATAGTAATTTGGCCTAATGATATGTATCTAGAAGAGGCAAAACGACAGCTTCTAAATGTCAATAACTATAAAAATCTACTTGGTAATCCCACTGATATGTTTCTCAGTAAATATAATATACTAATTCAGGAAGCATTGGCTAAGGAGGTTATAGACCTTAGGGAGTTTGAGTTTTTAACAGTGAAACAACCAAGGTTCGCAACATTTTACTTGCTACCTAAAGTACACAAAAACCTGATAAGACCACCGGAAAAAGCAAGTAAATATGTAGATGCTAGACTAAGAAATATTGTCGAGACTTTACCTTCATACACGAGGGATACAATGCATATCCTTAATAAAATTCAAGATGTTGTGATTAATCCAGAGACCCTATTAGTAACATGCAATGTAGAATCGCTGTATACCAGCACACAGACTCAATGGGGTAGTAGAGCTATTTACCACTTTTTATCTAAAGATCTGAATATGCGGTGTGAACTTAAGCAATTTATAATTAATTTGCTGGAATTTATATTAAACACACAACTTCTTTGTTTTTGATGATAGGTTTTACCTTCAAGTATGTGGCACAGCAATGGGCACTTTGTGTGCCCCCACATACGCAAATATATACCTGGGCTGGTGGGAAGAGACAGTAGTGTTTCATGATTCTTTGAAGCACCTGACTCATATTTCCCACTGGTCCAGGTATATAGACGATATTTTCTTTGTATGGAATGGCCCCCAATCTCTATTGCTGGAGTTTATTCAGGCCTCAATGTGAACCCATTTGGGCTACACCTCACTTCTGCGATAAGCAAGGAAAAAGTTGAATCCCTCGATCTTCAGATTTGTAAGATCGGCAATGAATTAGCAACAGATACCTACAGAAAACCCACTGCCACCAATAACATTCTATTAGCTATCAGTTACCACCATTCTGCTACCATAAGGGGTTTACCAGTAGGGGAATACTTTCGTCTGAGAAGTAATTGCAGTAGTGAGGAAGCATTCAAAAGTGCAGCAATAGATTTAAGTAACAGACTCCTCAAAAGAGGATATTCCAAAAAATCCCTTGCCAAAGCTTATAACAAAGCCCTTAATAAGAACAGGAAAGATTTACTCACTCCCAAAATGAAAACCACTGATGACATTATACATTATGTAACCACATATTCGAGAGCTAGTGATTGTATAAATCGCAGTGTAAATATACATTGGCATGTCCTGAAAGCGGACGAAGTACTGAGCCCTCTAATCCCAGACAGACCTTCCTTTACCTACAGACGTGCCAACAATATTGGTGACTCATTGACCAGAAGTCACTTTGACAGATATGTCAATAAAGCACCTATTCATCAGGTTTTTTTTAGCATGCAGTGGCTGTAGAGTCTGTCAACATATGACTAAAAAACAAATCATTATAGATATATTTGGGAGGAAGTGGCCAATAAAAGACTTTAACTGTAAAAGTACCAATGTAATTTACTGCATCACCTGTAATTGTAATTTGTATTATGTAGGGATGACGACTCGGAGTTTGGGTACTCGTATGACCGAACACCTTAGCAATATTAAGAATGTTCAGAAATATGTAGAAAATGGGAAAAAAATTACTACTGTTGCTAAACACTTTCTACATACACATAAGGGCAGCTCTTAGAGTTTTAGGTGTTGGGGGATAGAAAGGTTAAGACCTGATATTAGGGGGGGGGGGGTGAGACCGAACAGAGACTTTTAAAAATGGAGATGAAATGGATTTTAATTTGAATTCTGTTATGCCCAATGGGATGAACGAGAATAATAACTATTGGGTATACTTTTAATTATCCCTTTAAAGAATTATGGGCATTTCACTTATAATTTATTTAATAATATTATTTAAATTATTACAGTTTTAAGGGGGTCGCAATGAGAGACCAAGTTTCTAATCCCCATTCTCACAATTTAGACCAGCATAACACATGATAATCTATAGATTTTTAGTGAATAGTAATCTAAATAACCTTGTATACTGAGAATGAAGAAAGGTGATTTTGACACATACGATGTGCCTTCATAGTGTATATTTCCGACATACATGACATGCTCACATAGTGTATGTTTGTAGGGTTTTTGTTATGTGGCGGACTAATTTAGGTATATGGTTATGAGTATGTGAAAGCCAACCTTCTGCAGATCTGTTCTTATACCCTACAACTCACTTAATGTAGCATAATTGGAGTACCTCACATGTAATCTGATGATTATGATTAACATTATTATAATGCAACTCTCTTAATCTCTGGTATAGGTACTAGGTTATGATATTAACACTAAAATCTATAAAAATTTTAGTGTACGGATCGTATCTGCAATAAGAATAAGTCAGAGTGTTGTGTCTGGATCTATAAAAGTGTAATGTAACGAATGGTAGGATTTGGATGTGGATTTGTATTAGATCCAGTAACTCTGGTCAGTCCCTTGTAACAACGAGTGAAAGGTATCCATTATAGGGTCTCGTAAAGGGGGTTTGCTTTTGATCTGACCTCCATAAAGGTTGATGATAACAATTTTTCCTGTCATAAGCCGACGATCAGTCTATCTTTACAATACAAGCAAGGTTGTGAATTACTATGCTATATGCCTGATACCATTTTTCAGCCTACAATAGATGCTGCCGATATCTAGCCAATCAGAGACGCAACCCGAAGTAAACACGCCCCTCATGAAATGAGATAGGAGTGGGTGTGTATAGTGAAAGCGTATTAGCTGGTAACAGACGGAGGAGCTCATTGAGGATGGTTCACGCCTATTATGTGTATCAGCGAATCAGAATGAGTAATTATCGCCCGTACACAGTAAAATGATTTGACGAAACCGGAGTTGTGGTTGGCATACTATGTCTGATAGGCTGATGGGGAAAAGGCTATGTATTTAAGCCAGTAGTTGAATGGCTTCTGCTTGTTCATTTTTTCAGTGACAATCCAACAGTTAACATTGAAAAAGGCCGAATTGCGGCTGAAACGCGTTTGTTGTTTAACTACAGCTGTTTGTATCGCGTTACCCCTCCTGTCACCGACGCTTCCTGTTATCGGCCAGGAAACAGGGGAGTGGTACACGGTTTATAGGGGAGAAGGGTTTGTTAGTTTGGTGTTTGTACAGAGGAGGCTCTGACAACTTTTTAATGTAATTATAATAAAATTGTAATTTTTAACGTTTCATTTAGGTAGGATGAGTGCTAGTAGCCCCATTTTTCTTTCTCTTTGGTAATAATAGATTCTATTTTTTTGGGGTAGCACCAGGACTTGTGAGTCTTTTACCTATCTTTCTATATAATACGTAGTGCCAGGAATTTAATCTTTCCCTGAGTATCCTGTGGCATTGTTATTTCAAGTTCCTGTGTATCCTGTGGCATTGCTAACTAAGTTCTTGTGTATCCTGTGGCATTGCTATCCCAAGTACTTGAGTATCCTGTGGTATTGAACCTTGCCTTTCTTTGGCATCAGTCTGTACTTTATTAATAATAAAGGTTGTTCTGCTTCTGCATAAATATGCCTAGGCAAAATTCTTCTAAAGTAAAAGAGACTGTTTTGTTTTCTGAACCAAAAAGCACCAGACCTGACCCCCCTAAACATGACACTTTGCTTTATACTTGCAGTATTTATTTTGTCTCCATTCCTGTAATTTAGCTCTGATAATTGTTAGTTATTTATTTGTTCTAAAAAAAGACTGTGCAAACAAAGCTGTTCCATTGGGCGTAAATGCTACCATAGAAATAAATGTTTCATGGGGAGCAGATGTCACCATAAATATAGATGATCAATGGGCAGTAGAAGTTATAATAGAATAATTACCATGTCCCTTTTATTTTTGGATATAGAGAATAGTACCACCAGATGTCCTATGTGCCACATTTATAGAAGACTATACTACCATATTTCATATTTACTACTATTAAAAAAGGACTACACTACCAAATCTCATATTTATCACCATTAAAGCAGACTGAATCACCAAATGCCCTATGTACCACCTTTATAGGAGGACCATACCACCAAATGTCCTATTTACCACCATTAAAGCAGACTATACTACCAAATCTCCTATTTACCTCCTTAATAGAGGATCATACCGCCAAATGTCCTATTAACCACCTTTATTGAGGACTATATCACCAAAATGTCCTATGTATCGCCTTTATAGATGAATATACCATCAAATGTCCTATTTACAACCATTAGAGATCGATAACCAACCAAAATATCCTAATTACCACCATTAAAGCAGACTATAGCACCAAATGTCCTATTTGCCACCTTTATATAGGTCTATACCACCAAATGTCCTTTTCACCACCTTAGATGACTATACCACCAAATGTCCCATTTACCAACTTTATGGAGAAATTTACCACCAAATGTCCTATTTACCACCTTCAAAGAGGACTATACCACCAAATATCCTATTTACCACCTTCATAAAGGACAACACTACCAAATGTCATTTGTAACAACTTAATACACCAACAAATGCCCTATATACCACAATTAAAGCAGACTACATCACCAAATGTCCTATTTACCACAATTAAAGCAGACTATACCAAATCTCCTATTTACCAATGTAATAGAGGTCTATACTATCAAATGTCCTATGGACCACCTTAATAGAGAACTATTCCACCAAATGTCCTATTTAACACCATTAAAGCAGACTATACCACAAAATGTTATAGAGGACTATACCATCAAATATCCTATTTGCCATCTTTATATAGGACAATACCACCAAATGTCCTATGTACCACCTTTATTATTTTAAAAACATTGCAATGAGATAATTAATATCTTTATCTCCAGCCACCATTTACTTATAAGAAAGTTTGCTCCTGAGCAGAAATATGCAGAGCTGTACTTAGTCTAATTTAGCAGTTGAGCACTTGGCTCAAAGAAAGAGGTTCAATGAGAATTAAATGCTACCATAGAAATAGATGTTCCATGGGGAGCAGATGTCACCATAGAAATAGATGTTCCATGGGAAGTAGGTGTAATCATAGAATAATTACCATGTCCCATTTATTATTGGATATACAGGACTATACCACCGAATGCCCTTTGTGCCACCTTTATTAGGTTCACAATGACACACCTTTTTACTTCAAGCAGACTTGAAGTAAAAAGGTGTGTCATTGTGAACCTTATTTGCATATCTTACCCAGAATCCTTTGCTGCATTGGAAACAATGTATTCCAGAGGCTTTCTGTGGGAAAAACAAGCCTTCTGGCCTGTCTAGATTTGTTAATGAACTACACAATTAGTTATTTTCTCTATATTTTGTACGTAGTGGAGGATTTTAAACTCACCTTTTACCTCCCCCTAATTTTAAAATGGTGTGTGTGTGTGTGTATATATATTTATATAAATATACAAATATACATACACACATATACATACACAGACACACATTGTCATTGGCTTACCCATGTGTTCAATTAGAAACCAGTAGTGCATTGCTGCTAATTCAACAAATGATACCAAGAGAATGAAGCAAATTTGATAATAGAAGTAAACTGGAAAGTTGTTTAAAATTGTATGTTCTACCTAAATCATGAAAGAAAATATTTGGGTTTCATGTCCCTTTAAAGCAGACTGCATCCCCAAATGTCCTATTTACCACCTTCATAGAGGACTATACCACCAATTGTCCTATTTACCACCCATAGAGGACTATACCACCAAATCTCCTATTTACAATCATTATGAACCAACGCCAAACGTCCTATTTACCACCATTAAAAGAAGACTATACTACTAAATCTCCTATTTACCTCCTTAATAGAAAACTATACCACCAAATGTCCTATGTACCACCTTAGAGGACTATACCACCAAATGTCCTATTTCCCACTGTTAAAGCAGACTATACTACCAAATCTCCTATTTACCACATTAATAGAGGACTACACCAAATGTCCTATTAACAACTATTATAGAGAACTATAGCAGCTAATGTCCTATGTACCACCTTTATAGGAGGACTGTACCACCAAATGTCCATGGGAAGTAGATGTAATCATAAAATAATTACCATGTCCCATTTATTTTTGGATATACAGGACTATACCACCGAATGTCCTATGTGCCACCTTTATAGAGGACTATACCATCAAATGTTCTATTTACCACCATTAAAGCAGACTAGACTACTAAAACTCCTATTTACCTCCTTTCCTTAATAAAGGACTATACTAAATGTCCTATTAACAACCATTATAGAGGATTATGCTACCAAATGTCTTATGTACCACCTTTACTGAGGATTATACCACCAAATGTCCTATTTACCACCTTCATAGAGGTCTATGCCAACAAATGTCTTATGTACCACCTTTATAGAGGACGATACCACCAAATGTCCTATTTATCACCTTTATTATTTTAAAAACACTGCAATGAGATAATTAACATAATCTCCAGCCATCATATCCTTAGAAGGCAGTTTGCTCCTGAGCAGATGTCTCCTGAGCTGCTCTTAGTATTTTAAGCAGATGAGCACTTGGCACTAATTTCCAAATGAAAATAAAATACATAATGTCTTCTATAAAAATGTGTTAGTCAACAACAAATGTAATATACAGTCACCAATTTTGAATGAGATTTTTTTCAACTAGAATCAAAAGTTGAATAAATAAATAAGGAATTGGTCATTTATTTTGTGTTTTGCCTTCTCATTCTTTCCTGGAGGCTAAATATATTAGAATTTCTTATATTGTCAAAGTAAATCGAACACTTGATATTTCCAATATTAAATTAATGTTAAACTCTTATTTCTAACATAAATGTGAAAATATGTACTTTTAAAACAATTTGTTTTTACACAATTAAGGGCTAGATTACAAGTGCTAATTTATCACACACCGTTAATGGCAAATTCGCCCATTTACAGGCATGCAATAAATAACCAGCCATCACAACTGGATGGTTATTGCTACCGCAAGCTTACAGTAGCATTTAGCACTTCCGAAAATTAAACAGAGGTTAGCCCTCTGGTTAATTTTCAAAGTAACCTCCAATTAGCCCCAAAATAAAGAATATATATATATATATATATATATATATATATATATATATATATATATATATATATATATATATATATATATATATATATATATATATATATATTGTGATTGGTGTGGGAGCTTGAGCTGTGGAGGTAGCTGCATCTATTTGTTGGTTTCCTGTATACAGATGAGTGTAGTTTGCCATTTGTGATGGATATTGTTGTATCAAGGAAGCTGACACAGTCTCTAGAAAAGTCCATTTTAACCTTGATTGATGCATGAAATAGATTAAATGATGAAAATGTTCTAGGTTTTTTTCTCCTTCTGTCCATATGATGACAATATCATCTATGTAGCGAAAGTATTTGAAGGGTTTGTGAGGGCTAGGAATCTCTGTTCTAAATCAGCCATGAAGAGGTTTGCATACTGTGGTGCCATTTTGATGCCCATGGCTGTTCTCATGGTTTGTAAATAGATGGAGTTATTGAAGATGAAATAATTGTGGGCGAGTATAAATTCTGTAAGTTTACTGACTGTAGA
Organism: Bombina bombina; assembly: GCF_027579735.1. NCBI lineage: Eukaryota > Metazoa > Chordata > Amphibia > Anura > Bombinatoridae > Bombina > Bombina bombina. The sequence continues at coordinate 112,647,158 of NC_069507.1, forward strand.
AGCGCTATATGTCTGGTTAGAGCTGTCTGAGGAAAGAAAGTTTAAGCAGGCATCAATACCATCTTTATGTGGAATATTGCTGTACAGGGATTCCACATCCATTGTCACAAGTATAGTATCCTCTGGCAATTCTGTTATCTGGCTGATTTTGTTAAGAAAATCAGTGGTGTCTTTTATAAAGCTAGTGGTGTTAATAACTAAGGGCTTAAGAATATTCTCCACTAGACCCGATATTTGCTCAGTCAGAGTGTCAATGCCAGTTATTATTGGTCTCCCTAGGTTCCCTGGTTTGTGGATTTTTGGGAGCATGTAGAATGTCCCTATGCTAGGGTTAGAGGGCACCAGTTTGTCCAGTTTAAGGAATGTTTTTATTAGTTTTCTAAGTTGCAAAGTGTATTCCTGGGTGGGGTCCTTTTCCAGTTTATTGTAATAAGTTTGATCTGATAATTGTCTTTTTCCCTCTGTGATGTAGTCCTGTGTATTCATGATCACCACTGCTCCTCCGTTGTCCGCAGGCTTAATGGTAATATTTTCATTGTTTAAGTTTTTTATAGCGATTTTTTCTAAATGTGAGAGGTTATACATTATTTTTTTCTGCTGTGTGTTAAGCAGGGATGCTGTTCTTTTTTTTTTTTTTTATTATTTGTTTTAAAAACCACATACAAAAACAAATACACATGCCAACAAATAACATATTGGATCACCTATCTACTATCAACAAAATAGAGAAAAAAAAAAAAAAGTATAAAGAAAAACATGCCATGAATATTCTCAACCCTTTGCCTATTACACCGAGAGAGATGAAGAATCCCTTATTAATTTTTCCCAGATAACCTTTGCCTCCTTGGGAATTTCACAATTGTTATTATATAAATAAAAATATTCTTCATTCAGCAAATTTTCATTAACTTTGTTAATCCAATCTTCTTTTGTGGGGATTTCTACTGTCTTCCATTTGCTTAATATTAAACTTTTTGCGCTGTTAAGAACTATTTGGTATAAATATCTTCTAGGGTTGCTACCTTTGAAGTCCAGGTTATTTAGTATTGCTGTGAAGAAATTATTCAATTTCTTCCTATCTTCCTTACTGTCTATTACTTGTAATATGTTAGTCCAAAATTGCTTAATTCTTGGGCAAAACCACATAATATGGGATAGTGTGCCCCTTTCTCCACAGGTTCTCCAACAATTATCCTGAGTATGTGGGTAGATTTTTTTAATTCTAGTTGGTGTAAGATACCATCTTGTTAAGATCTTTAAGTTTTGTTCTAACATTCTGGCTGATATGGAAGATTTGGCTGTGCGCTGAAATATATTTGCCCATGTCTTGGGGTCAATATCCATATTTAGTTCTGTTTCCAAGTTCTTGACATCCCTTTGCAGCATAGATGCCTGTCTATATTTGACTAGGTTAGGAAGGCCCAATCCTCCTGCTTGTCTTTTCCCTAGCATAGTCACTATGGCTATCCTAGGGTGAATTTTACCCCAAACATAATTATTAATCATTTTTTGGACTTCTTCCATATATTTGGGAGGTAGAGGGATAGGCAGAGCTTGTAATAAGTACAAGAATCTTGGTAAAACATTCATCTGAATAATATTTATTCTTCCCAACCATGAAATTCTTTTAGGATACCAAGATAGTAGATCATTTGTTATAGTTTTTTTAAGGCTTATATAGTTAAGATCAAACATTTTACTCAGAGATTTAGACAGAAAAATTCCTAGATATTTCAGTACTTCCGTCCTTTTAAAGGGTGAGATCCTAGATAACTTTTCTTGTAAATTATCATCTATTTCCACATACATTATTTCAGACTTATTCATAATAGCTAGGAAGTTAGACATGGTCCCAAATACTTTAAGTTCTTCCATCAAAGCTACAATTGATGTCACAGGATCAGACAGGGACAGGAGGATATCATCTGCAAATAAAGATGTTTTATATTCGTTATCTCCTAGCTTAATCCCCTTTATAAATTTATTTTGTCTAATGCGAGCTGCTAATACTTCTATAGTTAATGTGAATAATGTTGGCGATAGTGGGCACCCTTGTCTTGTCCCATTATATATCTCAAATCTATTAGAAGATTACCCATTTATTTTTAACCTTGCTGTTGGTTTTGAGTATAATGCCATTCTCTTAATCGTAATCTGATTGAAATTAAACAGTCTTAGTGTATCTTCCAGAAATGACCACCTAACTCGGTCAAATGCTTTTTCAGCATCGACCGAGATGAACACTGATGGGATTTTTTTCAATTGGGTAAATTCTAGTAGATGTATATTCTTAATAATATTATCTCTGGCTTCTCTATTCTGGACGAAGCCCACTTGGTCCAGATGTATAATTCGTTCCAGAATATTTTTTAATCGATTAGCCATAATCTTTGCAAATATTTTTAGGTCTACGTTTAAGAGTGAAATAGGTCTGTAATTTTTCACTTCCTCCTTACTCTTACCTGCTTTGGGGATCACAATTATACTAGCCTCCTGCATTTCTGTGGAAAACGTATATCCTTCATCTATTGAGTTATACAGTTTCAATAAAAATGGAGACAAGATTTCTTTATACCTATTGTAATACAGGGCCGTATACCCATCCGGGCCTGGAGCTTTACCTTCTGTTAGACTCTCGATAGACTCATAAATTTCTTGAAGGCTTATAGGTTCCTCTAGTTTTTGATTTTCAAGCTCTGTTACTTTATTTAATCTAAGATTACTTGTATAAGTTCTCCACTCTGTTTCCTCCCTCACTTGCGGATCTAGGTTATATAAAGATTTATAAAAGTTTTCAAATTGTGTGCTAATCTCTTTTTGATTCTTGCAGAAGTTTTTATTCTCATTCTTTATTTTATAAATGCCATTGCTTATTTCTTTTTTCTTAATGGCTCTAGCCAGAAGCCTTCCATTTTTATCTCCTTCCGTATAATATTTACGTTTTAACCATATCGCTTTCTTTTTATTTATACTGGACCAATATTCCTGTATAGTCCTCCTTTCTTTCCCTAGTTCCTCTAGGGTATTTTTGTTATCAGGATTTTGCTTATGACTCTTCTCTAATATATGGATCCTTTTCAGAGTCTCTAGGTACTTATTTTCTCTTAGCCTAGTCTGTACTGCCTTTAATTTGATTAGCTCGCCCCTCAAGACGCATTTATGTGCATCCCAGAGGACTGATATTGAGATATCCTCTGTATTATTAATATTAAAAAATGCTTCTATTGATCTTGCTATCTTGTCTCTTTCTTCTAATGTACTAAAAATAGAATCATCTAGTCTCCAGCTATACTGTTTTCCCTCCCGAGTTCACCATTCTAATCTTACTGGTGCGTGATCTGACCATGTCATTGGGAGGATCTGAATTTCCTGTGTCTTTGTAAGTCCTTTTAAATCTAAGCAGAAGTAGTCAAGTCTTGAATAAGACAGGTGTGGGTGTGAAAAAAAAAGTATAATCTCTTTGATCTGGATGGAACAATCTCCATGCGTCTTGCAAGGCCACCTGGGCTAAGCTCTTGTTAACTTGTGATACAATATATTTAGAAATAGAAGCTTTTCCTTTTGAATTATCTAATTTTGGTTCTAATATCACATTGAAATCTCCCCCCAATATAGTAACCACCTCTTGAAAATCCAATATAAGGTTAGACAATTTCTTAAAGAAAACATTCTGCTTGATATTAGGGACGTACACTTTAAATATCGTCACTTTTTCCCCCTGGAGGGTACCTTTTATTCCTATATATCTCCCCGAGCAGGGATGCTGTTCTTAACCGGAAGCTTTCAATATAGCTGTCTAATTTTGTGTTGCATCCTGGTGCAGGTGTGAAGATTGTGTTCTTTTTGCTTTTATTGTAGTCCTCCATAGTGCTGGTATTTTGTTTGTCATAAAAAAATTATTTTAGCCACAATCTCCTGAAGAATTCTTCTAAGTCTGAGTACAGTTTTATGTTGTCTAGATTTGTACTTGGACAGAATGATAATCCTTTAGACATTACTGATATCTCTGGTTCTGATAGGTGGTAGTTTGAAAGGTTCACAATCCCTGAGCTTTCTGTATGGTTTTCTTGGTTGGTGACAGTTTGTGTTTTGAATGAGGTGCTGTTATTGTCAGTGGATGTTTGGTCATTTGTTGTAGTTGATCTGTCACCTGGAGCTCTATTATCTTGCATTTGGTGTTTGCTTCTGTTTTGTGACAGGCATGCAAGTTGTTTCTTTTTCTTCTTGATAAAATTTTGTTGTTGTGCTTTGTGGAATTGTTGCATTTCTTTTTTAATTTCTTCATTAAATCCATAAATTTTCTTGTAGTTTTTGTAGTAGAAACCGCTTATGGTCTTTTATGTTTTGCTGTATAGCTGATGAATTAGGTTGTTTCTCAGTTTCTCACTGGTACGTCTGCAAAGTTTTTCAGCATACTCACAGTTGAGTGGTTGCAAGTGGATTCTTAATTTTCAGTCCATTAGGAATGAGATTCCTTTTTTTGCAGAATGATAAGAAGAAAATATCACTGTTGATCTGTGTTTCTTTTGTGATCAGTTTCATTGTTTGCTTCTTATTACGGCTGTATTCAGTATCTTCCATAGTCATGTTGATTGGAGTAGCCGTGTTAGTCCAGAGATTTAGATATCAAAATAACAAGAGTATTGCATTGAGCAATGATACTTTTTTATTGGACTTACTATACAATTATAAGATGACAAGCTTTCGGAAGAGTGTCTTCCTTTTTCAAGTCTGAAGCAATACTGACCAATTTGATGGAATTTACAGATAATATCTTAAAACACAGGCTAAAAAGAAAGTGTTGCAGAGGTCTGAATGCAGGGGAGGAGGGGTGTCGTAAAAATCATGATGGGGGTTTAGGAGACAGGCACATAGTGTCAGTAAAAGATTACAGGCAGGGGGAAAAAAATATGGTAATACACACAGCATATACTGACAAAGTTATATATCAACATGGAATCCATATGAATAAAGATGGGAAATTAGGTATACAGGGGAATATAAAATAGTCAAAAAAGGAGCAAGGAAAGAAAAAAAAAAAAAAAAAAAGGGCATTATTATTTTCATTTCAAAGGTTTTTCTTTTCATGGTGTTATTGGAGTTGCCTCTGAGAATCTTGATTTTGAGGTTTTGGATGGAGTGATCAGGTTGGGTGAAATGGTGACCAACAGGGGTACAGTATTTTGTTTCACAGTGGTTTTTGATTGAGTGTTATATATATAAATATAATTTTATTTTTGTATTATTATTTTTTTAAGTAGCATTTTTTTAACCCCTTAATGACCACAGCACTTTTCCATTTTCTGTCCATTTGGGACCAAGGCTATTTTTACATTTCTGCGGTGTTTGTGTTTAGCTGTAATTTTCCTCTTACTCATTTACTGTACCCACATATATTATATACCGTTTTTCTCTCCATTAAATGGACTTTCTAAAGATACCATTATTTTCATCATATCTTATAATTTACTATAAATTTTTTTTAATAAAATATGAGGAAAAAAAAAATACACTTTTTCTAACTTTGACCCCCAAAATCTGTTACACATCTACAACCACCAAAAAACACCCATGCTAAATAGTTTCTAAATTTTGTCCTGAGTTTAGAAATACCCAATGTTTACATCTTCTTTGCTTTTTTGTAAGTTATAGGGCCATAAATACAAGTAGCACTTTGCTATTTCCAAACCATTATTTTTCAAAATTAGCGCTAGTTACATTAGAACACTAATATCTTTCAGGAATCTCTGAATATCCATTGACATGTATATATTTTTTTTTAGTAGACATCCCAAAGTATTGATCTAGGCCCATTTTGGTATATTTCATGCCATCATTTCGCCGCCAAATGCGATTAAATACAAAAAATCGTTCACTTTTTCACTAATTTTTTCACAAACTTTTGGTTTCTCACTGAAATTATTTACAAACAGCTTGTGCAATTATGGCTTAAATGGTTGTAAATTCTTCTCTGGGATCCCCTTTGCTTAGAAATAGCAGACATATATGGCTTTGGCATTGCTTTTTAGCAATTAGAAGGCTGCTAAATGCCACTGCGCACTACACGTGTATTATGCCCAGCAGTGAAGGGGTTAATTAGGGAGCTTTTAGAGGTAATTTTAGCTTTAGTGTAGTGTAGTACACAACCCCAAGTATTGAGCTAGGCCAATTTTGGTATATTTCATGCCACCATTTCACCGCCAAATGCGATCAAATTAAAAAAACGTTAAATTTTTCACAATTTTAGGTTTCTCACTGAAATCATTTACAAACAGCTTGTGCAATTATGGCACAAATGGTTGTAAATGCTTCTCTGGGATCCCCTTTGTTCAGAAATAGCAGACATATATGGCTTTGGCGTTGCTTTTTTGGTAATTAGAAGGCTGCCAAATGCCGATGCGCATCACACGTGTATTATGGCTAGCAGTGATGGGGTTAATTATGTAGCTTGTAGGGAGCTTGCAGGGTTAATTATAGCTTTAGTGTAGAGCTCAGCCTCCCACCTGAAACATCAGACCCCCTGATCCCTCCCAAACAGCTCTCTTCCCTCCCCCACCCCACAATTGTCCCCGCCATCTTAAGTACTGGCCGAAACTCTGCCAGTACTAAAATAAAAGCTATATTTGTTTGTTTTTTTTTGTTTTCTTAGCATATTTACATATGCTACTGTGTAGGCTCCCCCCTTAGCCCCCAACCTCACTGATCTCCCACCAAACAGATCTCTAACCCTCCCCCTCTGCCTTAATGGGCGCCATCTTGGGTACTGGCAGCTGTCTGCCAGTACCCAGTTTAGTAAAAAAAAGTGGGTTTTTTTTATTTAATTGCCCTTTTCTGTATTGTAGCTTCCCACCCCCCCCCCCCCAGATCAACCCCCCACCCCTTCCAGATCCCTTAGATGATTTATTTATTTTTTTAAATGTTTTTTTTTACTTTTATTAACCTTTATTTTTCTGCAGTGCAGCGGTTCCCTCCCGCTCCCGCGCACCAACGATACCCGGACTTGCTCCCACCCACCAACGATACCCGGTGCAGAGAGGGCCACAGAGTGGCTCTCTCTGCATCGGATGGCCAAGGGGGATTATTGCAGGATGCCTCGATATCGAGGCATCACTGCAATAACCGGAAAGCAGCTGGAAGCGAGCACGATCGCTTTCAGCTGCTTTCCAGACCAATGACGTACGCCACACGTCCTCGTCGTTAAGGGGTTAATAAATTAAAAAAAGCAGTTATGAGGGGTTAAAGTTGGCAGTTATGCCTTTACATAGTGGTCCATGGGGAACTGTAAATAAATGTATATTTATGTTTATCTACACATATAAACACAAATATATATGTGTATATTCATATATATTTACAATCTGCTGCCCATCACTGCATGACTTACACCCTTGGCTGCTCTCACAGCATGAGAACGAGGCTCCTATTGGAGCCTATGGAAGTGCTCTCTCGTGAGGGAAACGCTTCCATGCAATGCGAACGCGAGGTTGCGTTCGCATTGCGGTTTACTTGTAATACTAGCGCAAATAACTTGCTTTAAATAAACACTTATAAATTCTCAGTGTAGTCACTACATATAGCTATATAAGCAAGCATATTTTGCAGAACTTAGGTTCCATTTTCACATGATTTTTGCAGCTTAACCCCTTAATGACCGAGGACGTGCAGGGTACGTCCTCAAAAAAAAGGCAGTTAACGCCTGAGGACGTACCCTGCACGTCCTCGGTGTGGAAAGCAGCTGGAAGCGATCCTGCTCGCTTCCAGCTGCTTTCCGGTTATTGCAGTGATGCCTCGATATGGAGGCATCCTGCAATAACCATACATGGCCATCCGATGCAGAGAGAGCCACTCTGTGGCCCTCTCTGCACCGGACATCGATGGCCGGTATCGTTGGTGGGTGGGAGCCGAATTGGGAGGCGGGTGGGCGGCCATCGGTGTTGCGCGTGACGTCACGGGGGGCGGGATCGGGATCGGGACCGTCGGGGGCGCGCGCGCGTGCACGGGGGGTGGCGGGCGGGCGCGTGCACGGGGCGGGAGCGGGTGGGAACCGCTACACTACAGAAAAGTAAAAAAGTTAAAGTAAAAAAAAAATGAAATAAACTTTTTTCAAAACCATCTAAGGGATCTGGAAGGGGTGGGGGGTTGGTCTTGGGGGGGGGGGAAAGCTACACTACAGAAAAGGGACATATTTTATAAAAAAAAAAGCATTTTTTTTCACTAAACTGGGTACTGGCAGACAGCTGCCAGTACCCAAGATGGCGCACATTAAGTCAGAGGGGGAGGGTTAGAGAGCTGTTTAGTGGGGGATCAGTGAGGTTGGGGGCTAAGGGGGATCCCTACACAGAAGCATATGTAAATATGCTAACAAAAAATGCACAAAAAAGCCCAAATATACCTTTTATTTTAGTACTGGCAGAGTTTCTGCCAGTACTTAAGATGGCGGGGACATTTGTGGGGTAGGGGAGGGAAGAGAGATGTTTGGGAGGGATCAGGGGGTCTGATGTTTCAGGTGGGAGGCTGATCTTTACACTAAAGCTAAAATTAACCCTGCAAGCTCCCTACAAGCTACCTAATTAACCCCTTCACTGCTAGCCATAATACACGTGTGATGCGCAGCGCCATTTAGCAGCATTCTAATTACCAAAAAGCAACTCCAAAGTCATATATGTCTGCTATTTCTGAACAAAGGGGATCCCAGAGAAGCATTTACAACCATTTGTGCCATAATTGCACAAGCTGTTTGTAAATTATTTCAGTGAGAAACCTAAAATTGTGAAAAATTTTACGTTTTTTTTAATTTGATCGCATTTGGCGGTGAAATGGTGGCATGAAATATACCAAAATGGGCCTAGATCAATACTTGGGGTTGTCTACTACACTACACTAAAGCTAAAATTACCCCAAAAAGCTCCTTACATGCTCCCTAATTAACCCCTTCACTGCTGGGCATAATACACGTGTGGTGCGCAGTGGCATTTAGCGGCCTTCTAATTACCAAAAAGCAATGCCAAAGCCATATATGTCTGCTATTTCTGAACAAAGGGGATCCCAGAGAAGAATTTACAACCATTTATGCCATAATTGCACAAGCAGTATGTAAATAATTTCAGTGAGAAACTGAAAGTTTGTGAAAAAATTTGTGAAAAAGTGAACAATTTTTTGTATTTGATCGCATTTGGCGGTGAAATGGTGGCATGAAATATACCAAAATGGGCCTAGATCAATAATTTGGGATGTCTTCTAAAAAAAAATATATACATGTCAATGGATATTCAGGGATTCCTGAAAGATATTAGTGTTCTAATGTAACTAGTGTTAATTTTGAAAAAAAATGGTTTGAAAATAGCAAAGTGCTACTTGTATTTATGGCCCTATAAGTTACAAAAAAAGCAAAGAAGATGTAAACATTGGGTATTTCTAAACTCAGGACAAAATTTAGAAACAATTTAGCATGGGTGTTTTTTGGTGGTTGTAGATATGTAACAGATTTTGGGGTTCAAAGTTAGAAAAAGTGTGTTTTTTTCCATTTTTCCTCATATTTTATAATTTTTTTTATAGTAAATGATAAGATATGATGAAAATAATGGTATTTTTAGAAAGTCCATTTAATGGCGAGAAAAACGGTATATAATATGTGTGGGTACAGTAAATGAGTAAGAGGAAAATTTCAGCTAAACACAAACACCGCAGAAATGTAAAAATAGCCTTGGTCCCAAACGGACAGAAAATGGAAAAGTGCTCTGGTCACTAAGGGGTTAAAGGGACATTAAACCCAAATTTTTTCTTTTAAGATTTAGAAAGAGCATGCAACTTAAAACAACTTTCTAATTTACTTCTATTATCTAATTTGCTTCATTCTCTTGATATCCTTTGCTAAAAAGCATATCTAGATAGGCTCAGAAGCTGCTGATTAGTGTCTGCACATAGATGCCTCGTAACAAAGAATATCTAAAGAAAGAAGCAAATTAGATAATAGAAGTAAATTGGAATGTTGTTTAAAATTGTATTCTCTATCTGAATAATGAAAGAAAAAAAATTGGGTTTAATGTCTCTTTAAGCCCTCTACTAAACATGGATGATAAACAGATTTCAGCTAGATTAAATGTCTCCCAGCAACACTTCAAAGGAAAACAACGTCCAACTTCCCTTTCTGTAGAGACTATATCCTTCTTGTGGGGCTGTGACAGAAAGTAATGGATACTGCACAAATTAAAAGGGATATTAAACAGTTTCATTGTTGTATTAAACCCTTAATGACTGATTTAACATGTACTTCACTGGTCGTTAAGGGCTTGTCTGCTTATTATAGCAACATTTTGGTTTTCATGTCCTTTTAAATACATTGCACAATTTCATAACTATATAAATATCAGTGTGAGGTAAGGAGAGTACGCCATTTTACATGTAATATTATATGTATACATTTGTATGCAAATGTAAGCATTTGAGATATATAAAAAAAAATCCTATATGAGGAATGAATATTCAAATTGTTAATTTACAGCAGATAAGCCTTTTAGAATATATAAAGTCTTTATAAAAACTAAGGCAGTTTGATGAGCTTACATACAGAATTGTCAGCCTGCATAAAATGGAGTCAAAGTGCCCCTTAATGGGTTAAAAGGTGGTTAAATGTGTTGCTCAATACAAAAAACTGTGACCAGATGAGGATACACAAAAAGCAAATTGCTGAACAAAAACTGGGATTAAAATGATTCACACCAATACTAGCCCACAGCACACCTCAGAAAAAAAAAAAAAAAAAAAAAAGTGTTAAGAGACTGAAAATAAAGTAGCACAGAAAACCTTCGGCGTGTATCACCCCTAACAGCTCCTTCCTACAGGGCATAGAATAAAACACCAAAATGCTTTAGATCCACCAGATCAAATTTTACAGTAGCACAGCTGAAACAAAGAAGGGAAAAAGGTTGCCAAGGAGAGGGGGCGGAGCTCTTCACCATAACAATATGAAGGTCCAAGACTTGTGCGGGATTTTAAAATAAACTGTCACAATTTAAAATTGTGAAAAATACACCTCTCCTAAGGCTCCTCTCTGTCCTCCTGTCCAAATGCACAGTGAGAGATCTAACTGATAACTGCACAAGGCAGTTACTGGCTCTCTTAAAGAGACAGTACTCATTTGTAGAAAAATGCAAAAATAAGGTTTTTGACGTTAAAATTTGTAAATTGGGGGGGCAGAGCCAACCGCCGTTTGAGATGGCTGCTTAGGAGAGGAGCTCCATACAAATACTACCAAAATAGAGCTTATAGTACATACTAAATTTGAATAATTGGGCTGAAAAGTTAAGAGGTGAAAGCCTAAGCCTGTCAGCAGTGCAGGAACACTGAGTGTATGGCTATTTCAAAGCGGGAACCGAGGGATGTTTATGCCGACTGAACGAAACAGAATGAACTCTATGCAGAAGCGATTTCTAGCTGAGCCACATATTCTGGCTCTAACTTGGTTGTCATGATCTTGGTACCTTTTCGGGATATGAAGTTGCACTTCTAATGTCTACTAGTGTACGAGTGAAGATGGAGCCGCACACATTTATCGCAGCCCTGACTGATCTATTGGATGCGCACCATGTGAGAATTTTGAAATCTGTGAAAGAGGCATTTGGCTCTCCCATTCAAGATTCTGAGGGCACAGTTGCATTCCCAGCAGAGATTTATAGCGTTTTTGCCCAGTGGAGCCCTAGCTGTACTTATGGGGCGGTGGCCAGCGACTTAGTGAAGCCGACACTAAACATGGAGGATAACTCGTGGGAATCGCTGAACATGGCGCTCCGTGATCTGCCCTTTCTATATGATAGATCACCCGCCCACCCTCACAGGAAACAAATAGAGCAAGTTCCGACTGGTGTCCTAAACTGTACAGGCACGAAAGGGGGTTGCAAAACAGACCCTCCAGATACTAGGAGACCCATGAGCTGGCTTGCATGTTGGGATTCACAGAGCACCGCCCTTCAGAAATATGGCGATGGATTACACCTTCAGTTTATGTTGCAGCTGTGGAAGACAGGCATAGGTTAGAGCTTTTTAACGAGGTGGACCGATCTTAAGGCAGGTGATGGAGTAATGACGGGGGGTGCCTCTCATATGGAGTTTTCTCTTCTCTGACCCTCGCTATGCCTCTCACATCTCATTTAACATGTAAAGCTGCGCTTTACCCCAACGGGGAAATGACAGTCTTATCTCAAAGACTAGAAGTACTAGCAGCAGTTGTTTTGTCTCCACTATAGACCCGGAGGGTTAAGTTTATGGGACATTTGTTAGTGTGTATATAAATTTAAGGGGCTGCCCACACTGCTGTTCTCTGATACCTGGGCTCAGAACAACCACTGCAGGTTATACAGCTACCATGTTGGTTGGCATTTCTTATATATGCCAAAAGTATTTTATTTCGCTACTGCCCCTGTACTTGGCTTTAGTTGTGGTCCTAAAATGTCATTGGGAGTGGTAGAGGGAAGCTGACAGCATCTATTCCAAGTATACATGGAACTGCTGGCCAAATCAGGACTTTTTCACTTAAATCCTGTTTCAGGAGGTGGTCAAACGACGTGAGACGAAGCTTAAGACATGAGATGAAGCTTGGTAGACTTTTTGTGGGACAAAACTAAGCTTTTTATGTCCTAATATACACACAAATCTTTATGATGGACATTAATCTGATACATGTTTGTCTAGCTTGCAATTATATATATCACCTGTATGCATGTATGTCTAATGCTATACTTTGCCTTGCTGTGGGGCATGGGGCCCGTGTCCACATGGCGGGGTTGTCTAGTATATGACGGTAGAAAGCTTTCCTAGTAAATCTACCTGATAATATTTTAGATGCAAATTAAGATTACTGTGGTGACTATTTAGACTCTCTGCATCAATCCTGACATAGGATGAGGTTTATAATGGGATACTGTGAGGAGTGTAATGACGTGCAGTATTTTATGATATTCCCTTACAGTTTTCAATGTCTATCTCTCATACTAAATCTTTAATATTATGAATACAACGTGTATACTCTGGGAGTACTTGTTTGGTCTCCTAATATTTGTGCTTAAGCTCAACATAGTTAATTGATAGTTTTCACACACTTTGAACACCACTTGTTATAACCTATATAGACAAGAGGAAGTTATATATATTACTTCTAATACTGCTTTCTCTAAGATCAGAGCGAAGGGGCTGCCAGCGGCCGAGGCAGCGCTCTGCATTTTATTTACTTGTTTCAGCAGTATACTTATGTTACAGCAATGATATTTATATCCTCCACAGCATCCCATATCAGTCACCTGGCTAGAGTTCCAAGCTAATTACTTATATTGCCACCTTTCACTTCCCCCCCTCCAACCACCAATTTAAGTTTTGCATATATTTATGCTGTTTTCCACCCCGCCATAACTTGACTAATTAAAGTAACTTCCGGCAACCTTTTGTGAACTAATATGCGCCATGTATATATAATTATATTACTCCAGCTTAGAGATAATTTTTATTCGTGGTTGATGCTCCTAGATATAACGTCTAGGCCATATTTAGTTGCCAATCTCACAATATCACAATATGCCAACCATGTGACCTAGATGTCTTACTTAATATTTCTGTTGTTTCCATAAACAATTCCTCCCTCTTTTTATTATATGTATATATTGATCCCCCCCTCCCACCAACACATTTAGTCACTACACACAGTATGTACACTCCAAGAGCATTGAGCTTTCTGACTTCATGAGCTATATAATAATGGTTAAAAGATTGATGGCCAGCATACTTAAGCTTACCTCCCTCCATATATTGTGTCTTCTTTGCCAGGTGGTCCGGAGGCCACACTATATTGCTTCTTTGGGATGGTAGCGGACTAACTCCAACGTGCAAGACTCATACCCCATAATTTATTTGTCTTAACTTTGACTTTTAGCATATATTATTCCCTTGTACTTCTATAAATTTCCCAGAGGCCTATATTGCAACACGCCACCTCCTCCCCCCCCCCCTCCCTACATAATGTATCTCCCTTATTGGGGGAGTTAAATATGTGGCTTATCTACCCTATGCCACACTTTCCCTACCAGTGAATTTAATGCAACCCACCTACATATTTTGCTATACTACAATATAAACATGCCTATACATTATACCGCACTCAAACTATACTTTTCATTAGTATGTCCTGCTTGTCTACTGATTTCCATTTTTATTCTCTCCTCCTAATATAGCGAGGAAACTTGATCGTATAGTATTTATGTCTACATATACTTATCAGATTTTACCATAGGCTTTGCATATCTTGCCACATACGTTTCACCTAGCTGGTACCAATTATTCTAAATCTACTTTAAGGTTCAAATATTTTACCTTTTGTTATTTCCTGAAATTATTTCCTTGTAAACTTTATTACAATATATCCCAATTATAGCCTCAAAAACATAAAATAGAGGTTCTCCATTAGGGGTCCATGAGTGGCCCTATCACATCACTGCTTACCTGCTCTATATTGTGCTGCGGCATCTTGGCGGTCTCCATATGGCCGCTTATATCTTGCAGCAGATGTAATGTTTGAACAGAGTTTATTGTTTATATCTAATGGGTAATCTGGCATTTAACTATACTATGTACCTATATGATCTTGTTTTGGCAGCTTACTCTGTAACAATTTATTCCCCTTTCTATTATGTATGGAAAAGCAATACTTGTTTGTTTAGTAAAGAACCTCAATAAAAAATAAATAAAAAAAAAATAAAAAAATTTGTAAATTGAGCTGCTAAAGAGTCCTAAGCATGCTACATAAGAACTATCCTGTGCCTCACTCCCCCAAATTATTTTGTTAAAAACATAGGTAAAGCTCCTAAGGTGTAAGGCTGTGACCCCCAGCTATGTAGTACCTGTATGGAGATTACTATTAGATAGCTCCTGGGCTGTGTAGTACCTGAGTCACTTACCTGGACTGAAGCACCCCTGCACTGTGTCTTACCAGCATTCTGAGGCCTTTCTTCCTCATAAGTTGCTGATCCAGTAGAGTCGAGACCCCATCCAGTGTAAGTAACTATACTACAGAGGATATTGCGGATATACCTGCAACCCATCAGGGGGAAGCACCTCTGAAACCGTCAACCTCTCTCCTCAGAGCCTAAGAACAAACTGGAGAGGGAAAGGATGTGGGAGTGGCTAAAGCTTTCTGAGGGTTCTTGACCTCCTTCTGATAGTCTGGATTAAATCCCACGTGTTATTAAGCTATGGACTCTCATCAGCTAAGAAGGAAAGGACATTCATTGTAATTCATTAAAATGAAAATAATAAAATAAAAAACTTAAGGTACGTACGGAACAAAAAATGACACAAAAATACCAACAAATAATGTGTGTGTGTGAGTGATATATATATATATATATATATATATACACACACACAGTATGTCTATCTCCAGATAACTACAAACTGAAAGTCTGTCCATGTTATTAATAAATATACGAAGTGGCAATGTTGGCACCAATTTGTTTGCCATAGAAACCTTTTGGCCAGTCTAAAAACATGTGGATTGCACAAAGGGTCTCACACACTGTATATACACAGAAATTAGTGGCCCAAAGGATTTTAACCCTATTAAAATACCAGTTGCTTGTTAAGAAAAAGGTAAAATATAAGAAGTGGCAAGGTTGGCACCAGTTTGTCATAGAAATCGTATTGCCAGTCTGAAACCATGTGGATTGTATGAAGGGGTTAACGTCCCATATATATATCAACACAGAAATGAATGGTCCAAAGGATTTTAACCTTTTTAAAATACCAGTTACTTATTCAAAACATAACCAAAATTGTGCCATGTTTGCCATCTGTTTATTGCAATATAAAATTAATTTTTATAACATTTAAGTTTGTATAGGTTTTTGGAAAGTATTTAAAATAAAAATAATGTTTGTTATGTTGTTTATACAGCTATATTTTGTAGATTGCAATTTTAATAAGAAGCTGGCTGAAAAAGAAGCAAATTCAGCCTCATGCTCATGAAGATAATATCTTAATTGTACTCTGTACAAGTCACCTTGCATACCGTATGCTCTAACAGTTCCTTTATTTGTTTGAAGCATTCACCTCAGGCAGAACACTATTTTGCTGTGAGGTGATCTTAGCCAGCTGGCCTGCACAGCTATTGGCTAAGAGGTAATATCACATCACAGCTAAATAGTGTTCTGCCGTGGGCTGCCTGATGAGCTCAGTGTGGCGAACCTTCAGACAAATAAAGGAACCTTTAGCATGAAGAATTTTAGACTTCATGACTGAAAGTCCCCTTTATTTGTTTTACAAACACTAGGATTTACTATCACTTTAAAGATGGTCTCATTTATGAGGTCACTTTTTAAATTATTTGATATACAAAAGCTTTATTGTGCAAATGTGCACTTTAACAAATTATACTGATTAGTTATATTTCTATTGGCTACCTCTAAAGACTTTTACATTATTTATTTATGTGTAGGAATATTCTCCTTTTAAAAATTTTATGTAAAAAAAAAAAATGCTGCCTTTAAAACTGTAATCAGAAGCCTAATGATGCGCTCACACACCTGAACATACTTTTACTACACAGCTCATTAGCTCAGCAAAGTGCTTTTTTTTTCAGCACTTCTGCAAAATTTCCCCATTTACACAGAATTTTCTTTATTTGTAATTTCAGCACTATATCCAACTAATGTTGTTAAACAACTAATGCAGAATTTACACATTTCACAAATCTCTTACAGAAGTGCACTAGCAAATTCCAAACAGAAGAGGAAAAGAAACACAAACTAGTGAAGATAATGATTTCTATCTGCAGCTAAACAGATTATTAAGTCACATAAACACACATAAAATAATCAGTTAGACAAAAAATAAGTAGTCCCTTAAACTTACATACACTTTGTCAGATTATTTACAACATACAAATCACACTTTGAACATCATGGGCCACATAGTTTGCACATTAATACACTGCATAACTCACCTGCTGTACAACAGAAAAACTTTCCTGAATATTTGGAAAAATGTCACAATTGCAGCTGACCAGTGTGAGTAAAGAAGACAGCACATGGTGCAAGTGGGTGGGTTTTAAACCATATAACCAAAGCTAACCTACAATTCCCATACAACCCTGCAGGGCTTTAAAATCATGTGACATGCAGCAACCAATCAGACAACACTGTGTATTATAAAGTGAATTTCTAACTAAACAGTTAACTTTTTGTGTGTTTTGAGTGGTTTTAAACAGTTTTGATAGACTATTTTAATAGCAAAAATTAAAATAGACCCTCATCACAATTTATTTATTTTTAAAATCTATTTATTAACCCCTTAATGACCAGTTGTTTTATTGTTTCTAATTGCCTATTATACCCTCCCTCCTCCCATCTGGTCACTGGAAATAGCGCGGTCTCACTATTAATAACACAATCCCCATAGAAAGTCCAGTGACATACAGGGTACGTTGCTGGTCCTTAAGGGGTTAATACTAGACATGGGCATTCAGATACTTCGTTAGCATCCGAATTAAGGTGACTCGCCGTTTTGCTCTTTTCGGAGCCGCATTTATTCTTGTGAAAGTGCAACACACTACGATCTGGATTTGCACAAATCGTAGTGTGTTGTAATTTCACAAGAATAAACGGCACGAGCGGCGGCCTTCTGCCGCATTCGAATGCTAACGAAGCATCCAAAGGCCCACGTCTAAATAATACTGTTGTGAAATTAAGACACTGTTACTAGATTGCATGATAAATATTATACAGGTACATAGATATTAAGGTAGGAGAAAAAAAATAAAAATATATATATATATATATATATTTTACCAGAACATCATTCAACAGGATTGAATGTATAAACCAATCAAATAACAAAAATACTCTAGTCCATAAAGTCTCATTCTCCATTTTAACGGAAAAATCTGTTTGGCGTTCAAAATTATTTTCTCAGTCATACAGAATTTTTTACTTCAAAAATTGGTTTGGAGGTTCAAATGAATGAGGGTTACCACTTACCAACCCAACCCTGCAGTTTTTTTTGTTTAAATAATTTTTATTAGGTTGATCAAGAATTACAACAGAAGTACATGAAATTATTACATTTATACCATCAATCAATACTGCAGTATTTGTGTCTCCAGTAACAGTATGCCTCTATATATTTGTAACTGTTTACTATAAATATAGATTTAAAGTGACCCTTCCAATACTAATTGTACAGCCACAGACTGCTCGGAAATGAATGCTCTCACAGTGCAGCACTGAAGGTACAGCTCCCCGCATGCTCATACTGTCTTAAAGGGATAGGCACACACAACTCTCCCTCAGGTCAGCATCTAGAGTAGCTTCCCATACACTTTGAATATTTTCTTTAAAGGTACATAATACTCATATGCTAAATCACTTGAAACTGATGCAGTATTACTGTAAAAAGCTGACAGGAAAATATCACCTGAGCATCTCTATGTAAAAAAGGAAGATATTTTACCTCACAATCTCCTCAGCTCAGCAGAGTAAGTTCTGTGTAAAAAGTTATACTTCACCTGCTCCCAGCTGCAGGTAAAAAAAAATAAATAAATAAATAAATGAACAGCAGCCAATCAGCATCAGCAGTGCTGAGGTCATGAACTCTTACTGTGATCTCATGAGATTTGACTTAACTCTCATGAGATTTCATAGTAAGCTTCCTTTACCTGATTGGTGAAATAATATGAGAGTGCACGAGGCTCATGCTTTCAGCTGTCCCAGGACAGACACACTAATATGCTGCTTAGAAATCCTTTACAATGGGAGTTGGCTACTGAGGAACTTTTGAGGTAAAATATCTTTCTTTTTTACATAGAGATGTTCAGGTGATATTTTCTAGTCAGCTTTTTACAGCTATGCTGCATCACTTTCAAGTGTTTAAACATTTGGGTATTATGGCCGTTTAATCAACTGTCCCGTGACCTAAGAGTCTAATAGCTGTGTCCACCGCTTAGACTCACACCGCATGTAGCCTTAAAGGTACAGATCACAGTAATGTTCACACAGCACACACACACCTTTCCTGTACCAAGCCACAGACTGCTGAGGAAAAATGCTCACACAGCACAACCTTAAAGATACAGTTGGTTGCATGCTCACACAGTCTTAAGGATACAGGTGCATACAACCTTTAAAAGGACAACTCATAACAAATGCGGCCTTAAAGGGACAGATCACAGAAATGTTCACACAGCACAGCCTTAAATGGCAGCTTACCACATGGTCACACAGTTTTAAAGGGACATGCACACATTCCCAGCACTTTTGATGTGTGCTTCCCTAAGGTCAGCATCTATTGTAGCTTTCCTTACCCTTTGAATATTTTCTTTAATCAGCTTTCCCGTGACCTATGAGTCTAATAATTGTGTCCCCAGCCTAGCCTGTACGACGTCTTTTTTCTAACTGTTGCATATACGTTCTGTAAAGTGGGTTGATAGAGTGTATTCAACTGTTGAACAGTGAGACACAATTATATACTAATTGGACAGTGGTTGTCTTAGCAGAGTTTTCATGAGTCTGTGAACTAAGGAGATGCTGTATATAGTGTATTGTCTGTAAATAAGCAAAATTATGCAAATTTTGAAGTGTGTATTCCCTTCATGTGAATTGATCCTAAGTCTCTTTTCCTATCCTTTCAGATTACATTAGCATGGTGAACCCTGCAGAGAAATCCAGATTTCCGTGTAATGGCAAAAAAATTGTATATGAGTTGTTTGCATTTAAAATTTACAAATATAATGCAAAGTTCTTAAAGGTTCACTCAAAGGAGATAATGTATTTGTAATATACTGCACCATATAGGGTAAGCATTGATAAAGCCCTGATAAAGACCAGGGTGTATTCAATTCCCTTTATAGATCTAATATGACAACATTTCCTTTGCATGTGAACCAATTCATTATGATTTTCCCCAGGGCTGCCTAAATATACTGTTCTAGATTAGGCAATCCAAGTCCCTCACTGTCTACTGCACAGACCAAATTTTGTTTCTTGTGTCTATTTCTTTCCAATGGCATGGAAAGTCCACAAATCCATTCTAATTACTAGTGGGAATTCAACTCCTGGCCACCAGGAGGAGGCAAAGAACACCAAAGCAAAGCTATAAATATCCCTCCCACTTCCCATAATCCCCAGTCATTCTTTGCCTTTGTGTATCTAGGAGGTGTGCAAAGATGCTGCTCTGAAGATGATTAAGTTTATCCTTTAATGGTTAGTTTCCTTGCAAGCAAGGATTGGGGTATTGCTGTATCCATGTAATCCTCTTGAGTAAGAGTTGTGGTGGCTATTTAGCTGTTGGAGGTCGGCAGGGTAGTCCTTGCTTTTCCTACAAACAATTTATGCTAAACCCCATATGGAAAACCAGGGTTGGTTACTCTGCTTTTCCTTTTTCTCCAGGTCCCTGTCAGAAGTCATCTGGATCTGTCAGACCTGGGATGCTGTGCCTGCTCTACAGATAAAGCTCCAAAGGTATGTGCTTATTTTCTTCTAGGTGAGAAGGCTCAGGCACTTTAGGGGTTAATACCTATTTTCTAGTATATGGAGCCTGGGGACAATTTATTAAAATCTCTTCACTGTTGGGATTTAAATTAATTGAATGGCAGTTTATGCAGGGCACTGTCAGTAGAAAAATGTTTGTGTTTTTTTAAACTAAACTAATTTTTCTGGAACTGAGGCTGTCACTGGAACAATGAGGCTTATAAATTTTATTATTTATGTTGGGACAAGATATGTAGTGTTTTACACTTAATAAGGTGTATAATATAAGAATTTTCCTTTTTATCTTGTATTTTCGTGTGCTTTCTCTACACGTCGCTTCCCTAATTTGAATGCGGTCATGTGACGGCTGCAGCATCTCTCCTTCCGGCTGAAGCGGTTCCAGCAGTGGTGTTCCCTGTTGCTCTCTGAGTCCCTCCTGAGAGGATTTTGGCATAGCGGAGTGAGCGAAGTAGATTCTGACTTCTTAGCGACTTTGAGGGTTTATTAGGAGGTGGTGAGTTACTCCAGCAAAGGCTGTGAGTATAGAGGTGCCGTTTTAGTTGTCTTTTGCAAGTAGGGCTTCTCTGTTAGAGAGTTGCAAGCTGAAGACAAGTTTGTTTTATTTCTTTTTTCATGATTTAGCTTGTACCAGATGTTATATTAAATCTACTTTTCTTGGGAATCTCAGGGTTTATACTATGGAAACGGACAAAGATTTATCTGTGACTTTTTATAAATGTTTATATTGTTTAGAGGCACAAGTGATTCCTCCTGTGCAATTCTGTTCCATGTGTGTAACAAATATGTTGCAGGCCAAAAATAAAGATTCTTCTTCTACTAAAAGATTTAACCCCCTCAGAGCCCTCTGCCTGTCAGGATTATGTTGCCCCTGAAATGCCTCAACATTCTCCTCAGTCCCCGTCCCTATCTATTACACAAGCTGTGCCCTGAGGTTCTACTCAGTCTTTGACTGGGGGTGTATTCTTACCAGGTAATTTTGCTGCACAGCTTACCTCAGCAGTATCTGGGGCCCTGAGTGCCTTACCTATCTCGGGTAAGAGAAAAAGAAAAGCTAAGAATATTTCCTCTAGGGCAGGAATATCTTCTAACGCCAAGGCTGCCTTGGTCAACTTTTCCTAATTATCTGAGGATGACCATTCTTCAGCGGCCTCTGAAGGTGAGATTTCTCAATCAGATTCTACAGTAATTAGTACTGTAGATTCAGAGGAGGTTAGTTTTAGATTTAAGCTAGAGCAACCCGATTACTGCTTAAGGAAGTTCTGACTACTCTGGAGGATTCTGAGCCCACTGTTATTGAGACTCCTAAGGTTAATAAGTTAAACAGGGTTTTTGATGGCAAACCTAGATCCGTGGAAGTGTTTCCTGTTCCAGATCGTGTGTCAGATATTATTCCCAGGAATGGGAGAAACCTGGTGTTCCCTTTACCCCATCTCCTGTTTTTTAAGAAAATGTTTCTAGTTGCGGACTCTGTACGGGAGATATGGCGTACTATTCCTAAAGTAGATGGAGCAATATCTACATTGGCTAAGAGAAGTACAATTCATCTGGAGGATAGTACTTCCATTAAGGACCCCATGGATAGGAAATTGGAGGGGTACTTTAGGAAGATTTTTTCTTCACCAAGGGCTGCTATGGCAACTGGTGGCTAGTATGGCAGTTTGCTGGTGCAGCTTCTTATTGGTGTGACTCCTTATCAAAATTAATCTTAGAGGAGACTACTGTGGAGGAGATCCAGGACAGGATCAAGGCATTAAAGATGGCAAATACCTTAATTTGTGCTGAGACCTCCAGTCTTGCCTTTCTATCTCGCAAAGCCTTGTGGTTAAAGTCTTGGTCGGCTGACATAGTTTCCAAGTCTAGTCTCCTCTCTCTTCCTTTTAAAGGGAAGACCTTATTTGGTCCAGGTTTGGATGCCATAATTTCCACCGTCATGGGAGGAAAAGGGTTTTTTCTCCCACAAGATAAGATTAGACCTAAGGGTCACCAAGCTTCTAATTTTCATTCCTTTTACAATTTCAAGGGACAGAAATCATCTTCTTCTTCCAAGCCTGAACAGACCAAGCCCTACTGGAGATCCAGCCAACCTTGGAAACTTCTCTAGAAGTGATCATTCCTGTTTCTCTGGCAGAACAAGGCCGAGGATTTTATTTCAATCTATTTGTGGTTCCAAAGAAAGAGGGAACTTTTCGACCTATTTTGGATCTGAAGTGTCTCAACAAATTTCTCAGGGTTCCGTCCTTCAAAATGGAGACTATTCGTTCCATTCTTCCTTTAGTTCAAGAGGGGTCAGTTCATGACCACCATCGACCTGAAAAACGCTTACCTTCATGTTCCTATCCACAAGGATCATTTTCAATTCCTTTGGTTTGCCTTCCTGGACAAACATTTTCAGTTTGTAGCCCTTCCTTTCGGTCTAGCCACAGATCCTTGAATCTTTACAAAGGTTCTAGGGGCCCTTTTGGCAGTGGTCAGGTCTTAAGGAATTACAGTGACACCTTTCCTAGATGATATCCTGGTTCAGGCTCCATCTTTTCCTTTAGCAAAATCCCATACAGATTCTCTGTTGTTTACTCTCTGTTCTCACTGCTGGATGGTGAATATAAACAAGAGTTCCCTGATTCCATGTACCAGGGTTTGTTTTTTTGGGGACAATCATAGATTCGATCTCATTGAAGATTTTTCTAACAGAAGCAAGAAAACCCAAACTTCTTTCCACTTGCCTTTGTCTTCAGTCCTCGGTCCAACCTTCTGTGGCTCAATGTATGGAAATAATTGGTCTGATGGTGGCCTCCATGGACATTATTCCTTTAGCTCGCTTTCATCTGAGGCCTCTACAGTTATGCAGACTCATACAGTGGAACAGAGACCACTCTAACCACTCTCAAAGGATAGTCCTAGACAACATTGCAAGAATATCTCTCTCCTAGTGGCTCTGTCAGGATCATCTGTCTTAAAGGCACATGCTTCTTGAGACCATCTTGGGAGATTTGACTACGGATGCCAGTCTTTCTGACTGGGGAGCAGTTTGGGGTCCTTTAAGAGCTCAGGGGACCTGGATTCAGGAGGAGTCCATCCTCCCAATAAATATTTTAGAGCTGAGAGATATCTTCAATGCCCTGATAGTACAGCCTCAACTGAGTTCTGTCCGGTTTATCAGATTCCAGTCAGACAACATCACATTAGTGGCTTATATCAACCATTAGGGAGGAACAAGGAGTTCCTTAGCAATGAAGGAGGTTTCTTACATCCTTCTGTGGGCGGAGTCACACAATTGTCACATTTCAGCCATTCACATCCCAGGTGTGGAAAACTGGGAAGCTGATTTCCTGAGCAGGCAGACGTTTTAACCCAGGGGAATGGGCTCTTCATCCGTATGTATTCTCGATGATAACCCTCAGGTGGGGGGTTCTGGAGTTGGACCTGATGGCTTCTCGACTATATACCAAGCTTCCCAGATACAGGTCCAGATAGAGGGACCCACAAGCAGTCCTGGTAGACGCTTTAGCGGTTCCATGGAGTTTTGGTCTGATTTACCTGTTTCCTTCCTTTTCCCTCCTTCCTCGGGTGATAGCCCAGATCAAGCAGCAGAAGGCTTCAGTAATTCTAATTGCTCCAGCTTAGCCTCACAGAATTTGGTTTGCGAACCTGGTGAGGATGTCGTCGTTGGAGATTACCGCTGAGGAAGGACCTTCTATTTCAGGTCCTTTTTTCATCCAAATCTAGATTCTCTGAAGCTGACTGCATGGAGATTAAATGCCTAGTCTTGTCTAGATGAGGTTTCTCTGAAAAGGCTATTTACACCTTAATCCAGGCTTGTAAACCAGTAACTTGCAAGATATATCATAAGGTTTGGGGCACCTAATTACTTTTTCAAGAATGACAACTGCTATAGACAACATTGCAAGAATATCTCTCTCCTAGTGGCTCTGTCAGGATCATCTGTCTTAAAGGCACATGCTTCTTGAGACCATCTTGGGAGATTTGACTACGGATGCCAGTCTTTCTGACTGGGGAGCAGTTTGGGGTCCTTTAAGAGCTCAGGGGACCTGGATTCAGGAGGAGTCCATCCTCCCAATAAATATTTTAGAGCTGAGAGATATCTTCAATGCCCTGATAGTACAGCCTCAACTGAGTTCTGTCCGGTTTATCAGATTCCAGTCAGACAACATCACATTAGTGGCTTATATCAACCATTAGGGAGGAACAAGGAGTTCCTTAGCAATGAAGGAGGTTTCTTACATCCTTCTGTGGGCGGAGTCACACAATTGTCACATTTCAGCCATTCACATCCCAGGTGTGGAAAACTGGGAAGCTGATTTCCTGAGCAGGCAGACGTTTTAACCCAGGGGAATGGGCTCTTCATCCGTATGTATTCTCGATGATAACCCTCAGGTGGGGGGTTCTGGAGTTGGACCTGATGGCTTCTCGACTATATACCAAGCTTCCCAGATACAGGTCCAGATAGAGGGACCCACAAGCAGTCCTGGTAGACGCTTTAGCGGTTCCATGGAGTTTTGGTCTGATTTACCTGTTTCCTTCCTTTTCCCTCCTTCCTCGGGTGATAGCCCAGATCAAGCAGCAGAAGGCTTCAGTAATTCTAATTGCTCCAGCTTAGCCTCACAGAATTTGGTTTGCGAACCTGGTGAGGATGTCGTCGTTGGAGATTACCGCTGAGGAAGGACCTTCTATTTCAGGTCCTTTTTTCATCCAAATCTAGATTCTCTGAAGCTGATTGCATGGAGATTAAATGCCTAGTCTTGTCTAGATGAGGTTTCTCTGAAAAGGCTATTTACACCTTAATCCAGGCTTGTAAACCAGTAACTTGCAAGATATATCATAAGGTTTGGGGCACCTAATTATACTGGTGCAAATCTCTTGGCGAAAGGTGAGAGTTCCCCATATTTTGTCAGCCAGTTCTCTGAAGGGTCAGATCTCTGCCTTTTCTATTTTATTCAATATATGTTTGGCCGACTTACTGGATATTAAGCCTTTTGTTCAGGCCCTGGTCAGAATCAGGCCTGTATTTAAACCTGTTTCTCCTCCTTGGAGCCTTAATCTTGTTCTGCGGGTTTTACAGCAGGCTCTGTTTGAGCCTATGCATTCTGTTGACTTTATATAACAATTGAGAACGCTAATGCTGCAATACAATATCTCAGAGTGTGGTGTGATGAGAAACTTTTAACAATTAAACAATCTAGTTAATAAAGTTATGGATTCTAGACAATGGCTAACTTATATTATTTGTCCAGGTATAAAGCCCATATTCAGTAGTTCCATTAAAGCGTCCTTGTAAATGCTGTGAGGGGCAGTTCAATAAAATTAGATGTCTCATGATGGCGTCAACTGGTGGCACTCCACTATGTTTGTCCCGGGTAGGGGCATGATATTCAGTGTAAGTAAATTAGTTTTGCCATGGGGGTGTTGCGGATCACATATATGGGCAAGCTTTATAATATTAGTTCCACAAAGGAAAAGATTGTGAAAGATAAGCTTAAGCATATACTCCAAGGAAAGGCTCGTCTTGCGAGCTTCTGTCTTTATATATGTTGTTATCTCATTCTCACAATGTGGTAATAATAATTGGACAGTTTGGGATTGTTGCACTAGATCCTGTATGATTTTATCATTCTTTCGGCTCGTGAGGCAGGATCATAGCCAACTCACCTTTATCAGAAGGGACGATAATGGTCATGTCCGGCAATAATGTAGTGTGTGATTTTCTTTCAGACGTACTGGGACCCTTTGGCACAGCCTGTGAGTTCAAGTCAACTGAAGCCGTCTCCTTGCTGCAGGAGTTACACTGATCATCTTGAGGGACTTTGGTTAGTTCCTGATCCTCTGGCTTAGACTGGAGAACTTGCGGTAGAGAAAGTTTTCCCTCTAATACTTTTATCTTCCGGTCACCATCATTAGTTGCGCTTTTCATAAGGTTCTTTCCAGATTCTTCTACATTCATGCACTTTGTCAATGGTTTAAGCGCTCTCTATGAGGGCTTTAGGTAGAGATCTTTGCTCAGTTTTGAGAAGCAGGTTCTCTAGTTTAGCAAAGTACTGATTTAGGCAGGTATCCACTGTCAGCACAGGTACAGGTAATCCTCTGAGTCTGGGGGGGTCGTTACCTACAGGTAGGCTGCCGCCTTAGGCCTTAAACTTCCAAACTGTGGCCCTGATTTCATAAAAACTGCATTCATAGGCTGGAATATAGCTACAGACTGGTATGTAGCTATTATTTGGTGAGGTAAATGGATTTGCTGTTAAAATCTCTATAATCGGCGGATTAGAAAATAAGTGAATGTGTCCTGTTAGGTACACAGTTCAGACATGCTAGCATACACCCTTGTATCCTCACAGAAGGCATCTTTCATCTCTCTGGGATTTCCAGGTTTCTCCCTTTTTCTTAGAAAATTCAGAGAGTTCTGCCCCTGTGAAGTCTGCAATATAGTCTCTCTCCAAAATAGAAAATGTTTGATTATCTGGCCATTAGACAGTAATGACACTCTATGGGAAATTGAAGAAGGTTTTCAGTTTTAATTTGAATAAGATATGGAAAGTGTAATCTAATTTGTAAAAAATAAACATTAATATACAAAGTATGAGCCTAATTTTTTAAAGTTACACAGAAACTGTTGAGGCATAATCAGAAGTTGTAAAATCACAATCCTCAATACAAGTGCAAAGTTTAAATGTAATAAAATGTAATCTGAAGTGTAAAGTGATATAAAATAGAAAGTACAAAGTGTAAATGCAGCAGAACTGTCATGTCATGCAATGCTATACTGCAGTGGGCTTGTCTCTCCTTCACATACAGAAATGCAGGGAACGCCCCTTGGAGAAGTGTAAGAAACTGCCTTTTGAAAATTTCACTAAGGATCTCGAAGTGCTGGGGGATCATTTTAGAATATCTCACCTGAGCAGAGAGGTTTTGAATAACGATGGCTTTCTCAAATCTCAAACCAAGCGTATCAATTTAATATAAATAATAGAAGAGTAGGGAGCGCCAAAAAGAAAGGCTTAGGTGAGAAAATTAGAACATTTCAAAACATGTTAGCAAATCATATTAGAAAATAAGTATAAAATTAACATTTATTAAACACAATATACAACAATAGGGTATCCTATCAGAATGATAATGTTGCACAAAAGGAAATTCAATGTGATAAATGTAACAGAAAAACAAGTAGAACCATTAGTCCTAGTAAAACATGCTTATATAAGTGTCCCAAAAGAAAAGTGTCTTTAAGAGGCAATTAAGCCAATATGTGAAGTATGTCCCTCGTCGTGGATGGAGTTCCATTAAACAAACATCTAAAAGTCAAGCCCCAAGTGTACAACAAAAATTAAAAAAGTATAAAAAAAATAAAAAAGTAAAAAAATAAAAATATCTGTGACGATCCTGAACAAATACCTATGGAAAAAAATATAATAGTGCAATATTGCAAAATTACAGATAGTAGCGAAAAAGGGATCACCAACTCGTTTTAGCCCTAATGGGGGCCTTTTTCAAGAATGACAACTGCTATAGTTATTTAACTTAACTACTAACAACAAATCAGGTGGCTCAATTTTCCCGCCAAAAATTTTGCTCTTAGTGTTCTTATAAAACCTATTTCAATTGCATATATGCTTGAATAGTGCCCTTAAAAAAAGATGGAGCATTTCTAACCTTTCATTGGTATACATAGTGACCGGAATTCTATGTGTGCGGTCGGAGCGTTTGTCACATACAACGTCACTTCCGGTTTGTTAGTTAGCTAGAAAGAAAAATTAGGTTAAGAGTACCAATATTTTTGTGCATGCCATTCTCATTTGTTTTATTGTTTAGAGTAATATTTGAAGTCATAAATCAAAAGTGATGTTTCTGTTTTATTGCATTTGAAATAAAGAATGGTGGATACCAAATACTTTAGTCAATTTTTACTTAGGTCAGAGTAAATTGTGCGTTTTCCTAAAAAAATTGGAAGAGTACCAATACCTTTGGCCACATCTGTATCTGTAGATTAAACTAGCTGGAGATCTCAGTTTATGGTACAACCTTAACTACAGACCAATTAGATATACTATGAGGTTGGATAGGCCTACCACTTTCGCTATCGAGTTAACCTTTTTAAAAAGGTGCTGTTCCCTAAAATCCTCAACATTTTCCAGATGTTACCTTTTATTATTGAGGAAAAAATAAAAAATATGAATGCAACCTTTCTAAGGTTCATATGGTAAAGTAAAAAACAAAACAAAATGTATGCTTACCTGATAAATTATTTTCTTTCCTGGCATGGAGAGTCCACAAATCCATTCTAATAACGTCTTGAATTTAGACAAGGGCGGTCATGTACTCTCCATGCCAGAAAAGAAAATAATTTATCAGGTAAGCATAAATTGTGTGTTCTTTACAATGGCATGGAGAGTCCATGAATCAATTCTAATTACTAGTGGGAATTCAACTCCTGGCCACCAGGAGGAAGCAAAGAACACCCCAGCAAAGCTATAAGTATCCCTCCAACTTCCCATTGTTGGAGGGAATATGGAAAGAGAAGAGGAAAACCCGGGGTATAGAGGTGCATGAAGGTTAGAAAATAATAAGCCGTCTTGAATTTAGACAAGGGCGGGTCATGGACTCTCTATGCCAGGAAAGAAAATAATTTATCAGGTAAGAATACATTTTGTTTTCTTTACAATGGCATGGAGAGTCCACAAACCCATTCTAATTACTAGTGGGAACCAATACCCAAGTTAGAGGGCACAGAATGGAAAGGGAGAAACAAGACAGGCGGACCTAAACTGAAGGTACCACTACTTAAAGAACATTTCTCCCAAAAGAAGCCTCAGCTGAGGCAAAAACATAAAATTTGGAAAATTTATGAAGCGAGAACCAAGTAGCCGCCTTGCAAATCTGCAATACCAAAGCTTTAGGACACGGATGAAGGGAGGGAGCAAATCAGGTTACCTAAACGGAAGGCACCACGGCTTGCAAAACCTTTCTCCCAAAAATAGCCTCTGAAGAAGCAAAAGTATCAAATTTGTAGAATTTGGCAAAAGTGTGCAGTGAAGACCAAGTCGCTGCCTTACATATCTGATCAACAGAAGCCTCGTTCTTGAAGGCCCATGTGGAAGCCACAGCCCTAGTGGAGTGAGCTGTGATTCTTTCCGGAGGCTGCCGTCCGGCAGTCTCGTAAGCTAATCGGATGATGCTTTTAAGCCAAAAGGAAAGAGAGGTAGAAGTCGCTTTTTGACCTCTCCTTTTACCAGAATAGACGACAAACAAAGAAGATGTTTGTCTGAAATCTTTTGTAGCTTCTAAATAGAATTTTAGAGCATGGACTACGTCCAAATTGTGTAACAAACATTCCTTCTTTGAAACTGGATTCGGGCACAAAGAAGGTACAACTATCTCCTGGTTAATATTTTTGTTAGAAACAACCTTTGGAAGAAAACCAGGCTTAGTACGCAGAACCACCTTATCTGTATGAAACACCAGATAGGGCGGACAACACTGCAGAGCAGATAACTCTGAAACTCTTCTAGCAGAAGAAATAGCAACCAAAAACAAAACTTTCCAAGATAACAACTTAATATCTATGGAATGTAGAGGTTCAAACGGAACCCCTTGAAGAACTGAAAGAACTAGATTTAAACTCCAGGGAGGAGTCAAAGGTCTGTAAACAGGCTTGATCCTAACCAGCGCCTGAACAAATGCTTGAACGTTTGTGTAATAAGACAGATAAAGCAGAAATCTGTCCCTTTAGAGAACTCGCTGATAATCCTTTATCCAAACCCTCTTGCAGAAAGGAAAGGATCTTAGGAATTTTGATCTTATTCCATAAGAATCCCTTGGATTCACACCAGCAGATATATCTTTTCCATATTTTATGGTAATTTTTTCTAGTTACCGGTTTCCTGGCTTGAACTAGAGTATCTATCACAGAATCTGAAAACCCACGCTTTGATAGAATCAAGCGTTCAATTTCCAAGCCGTCAGCTGGAGGGAGACCAGATTTGGATGTTCGAATGGACCCTGTACAAGAAGATCCTGTCTCAAAGGTAGCTTCCATGGTGGAACCGATGACATATTCACCAGGTCTGCATACCAAGTCCTGCGTGGCCACGCAGGAGCTATCAAGATCACCGAAGCCCTCTCCTGCTTGATCCTGGCTACCAGCCTGGGGATGAGAGGAAACGGTGGAAACACATAGGCTAGGTTGAAGGTCCAAGGCGCTACTAGTGCATCCACTAGAGTCGCCTTGGGATCCCTGGATCTGGACCCGTAGCAAGGAATCTTGAAGTTCTGACGAGACGCCATCAGATCCATGTCTGGAATGCCCCATAATTGAGTCAACTGGGCAAAGATCTCCGGGTGGAGCTCCCACTCCCCTGGATGGAATGTCTGACGACTCAGATAATCCGCCTCCCAGTTTTCCACACCTGGGATGTGGATCGCAGATAGGTGGCAGGAGTGATCCTCCGCCCATTGTATTATTTTGGTCACTTCTTTCATCGCCAGGGAACTCCTTGTTCCCCCCTGATGATTGATATAAGCAACAGTCGTCATGTTGTCTGATTGGAATCTTATGAATCTGGCCTTTGCTAGTTGAGGCCAAGCCCTGAGAGCATTGAATATCGCTCTCAGTTCCAGAATGTTTATCAGGAGAAGAGACTCTTCCCGAGACCATAGTCCCTGAGCTTTCAGGGATTCCCAGACCGCGCCCCAGCCCCCTAGACTGGCGTCGGTCGTGACGATGACCCACTCTGGTCTGCGGAAGCTCATTCCCTGGGATAGGTGGTCCAGGGTTAGCCACCAACGGAGTGAGTCTCTGGTCTTCTGATCTACTTGAATCACTGGAGACAAGTCTGTATAGTCCCCATTCCACTGTTTCAGCATGCACAGTTGTAATGGTCTTAGATGAATTCGCGCAAAAGGAACTATGTCCATTGCTGCAACCATCAACCCTACTACTTCCATGCACTGAGCTATGGAAGGACGTGGAACAGAATGAAGAACTTGACAAGCGCTTAGAAGTTTTGACTTTCTGACCTCTGTCAGAAAAATCCTCATTTCTAAGGAATCTATTATTGTTCCCAAGAAGGGAACTCTCGTTGACGGAGACAGAGAACTTTTTTCTATGTTCACCTTCCATCCATGAGATCTGAGAAAGGCCAGGACGATGTCTGTATGAGCCTTTGCTTTTGAAAGGGACGACGCTTGTATTAGAATGTTGTCCAAGTATGGTACTACTGCAATGCCCCTCGGTCTTAGAACCGCTAGAAGGGACCCGAGTACCTTTGTGAAAATCCTTGGAGCAGTGGCTAATCCGAATGGAAGGGCCACAAACTGGTAATGTTTGTCCAGAAAGGCGAACCTTAGGAACTGATGATGTTCTTTGTGGATAGGAATATGTAGGTACGCATCCTTTAGATCCACGGTAGTCATAAATTGACCTTCCTGGATAGTAGGTAGAATCGTTCGAATGGTTTCCATTTTGAACGATGGTACCCTGAGAAATTTGTTTAGGATCTTTAAATCCAGAATTGGTCTGAAGGTTCCCTCTTTTTTGGGAACTACGAACAGATTTGAGTAAAATCCCATTCCTTGTTCCATCCTTGGAACTGGGTGTATCACTCCCATTTTTAACAGGTCTTCTACACAATGTAAGAACGCCTGTTTCTTTATTTGGTTTGAGGATAAAAGAGACATGTGGAATCTTCCCCTTGGGGGTAGTTCCTTGAATTCCAGAAGATAACCCTGAGTAACGATTTCTAGCGTCCAGGGATCCTGAACATCTCTCGCCCAAGCCTGAGCAAAGAGAGAGAGTCTGCCCCCCACTAGATCCGGTCCCGGATCGGGGGCTACCCCTTCATGCTGTTTTGTTAGCAGCAGCAGGCTTCTTGGCCTGTTTACCCATGTTCCAGCCTTGCATCGGTTTCCAGGCTGGTTTGGACTGTGAGGAATTACCCTCTTGCTTAGAGGATGCAGAATTAGAGGCCGGTCCGTTCCTGAAATTACGAAAGGAACGAAAATTAGACTTATTCTTGGCTTTGAAAGGCCTATCTTGTGGGAGGGCGTGGCCCTTTCCCCCAGTGATGTCTGAGATAATCTCTTTCAATTCCGGCCCAAAGAGAGTTTTACCCTTGAAGGGGATATTAAGCAATTTTGTCTTGGATGATACATCCGCTGACCAAGACTTTAGCCAAAGCGCTCTGCGCGCCACAATTGCAAACCCTGAATTTTTCGCCGCTAATCTAGCTAATTGCAAAGCGGCATCTAAAATAAAAGAGTTAGCCAACTTAAGTGCGTGAACTCTGTCCATAACCTCCTCATATGGAGTCTCTCTACTGAGCGACTTTTCTAGTTCCTCGAACCAGAACCACGCTGCTGTAGTGACAGGAACAATGCACAAAATTGGTTGTAGAAGGTAACCTTACTGTACAAAAATCTTTTTAAGCAAACCTTCCAATTTTTTATCCATAGGATCTTTGAAAGCACAGTTATCCTCGATAGGAATAGTAGTGCGCTTGTTTAGAGTAGAAACTGCCCCCTCGACCTTAGGAACTGTCTGCCATAAGTCCTTTCTGGGGTCGACCATAGGAAATCATTTCTTAAATATAGGAGGGGGAACAAAAGGTATGCCAGGCTTTTCCCACTCCTTATTCACTATGTCCGCCACCCGCTTGGGTATAGGAAAACCGTCGGGGTGCACCGGAACCTCTAGGAACTTGTCCATCTTGCATAATTTCTCTGGATTGACCAAGTTGTCACAATCATCCAGAGTAGATAACACCTCCTTAAGCAGTGCGCGGAGATGTTCTAATTTAAATTTAAATGTCACAACATCAGGTTCGGCCTGTTGAGAAATTTTTCCTGAATCTGAAATTTCCCCATCTGACAAAACCTCCCTCATGGCCCCTTCAGATTGGTGTGAGGGTATGACAGAGCAATTATCATC
This sequence comes from Bombina bombina, assembly GCF_027579735.1. Classification (NCBI taxonomy): domain Eukaryota; kingdom Metazoa; phylum Chordata; class Amphibia; order Anura; family Bombinatoridae; genus Bombina; species Bombina bombina. The sequence goes on from NC_069507.1 coordinate 112,680,614, forward strand.
AGCGCCCTCCTGCTCTTCAGTGTTTAAAATAGAGCTATCGCGCTTTCTCTGATATGCAGGCATTTTGGATAAAATATTTGCTATGGTGCTATCCATTACAGCCGTCAATTGTTGCATGGTAATAAGCATTGGCGCGCTAGAAGTACTAGGGGCCTCCTGCGTGGGCAAAACTGGTATAGACACAGAAGGAGATGATGTAGAACCATGTCTACTCCCTTCATCTGATGAATCATCTTGGGCAACTTCATTATCTGTGACAGTACTGTCCTTACATTGTTTGGACTCTATGGCACAATTATCACACAATTTTGAACGGGGAGACACATTGAGTTTCATACATATAGAACATAGCTTATCTGAAGGCACAGACATGTTAAACAGGCTTAAACTTGTCAATAAAGCACAAAAACCGTTTTAAAAGAAAACCGTTACTGTTTCTTTAAATTTTAAACAGAGCACACTTTATTACTGCATATGTGAAAAAATATGAAGGAATTGTTCAAAATTTACCAAAATTTCACCACAGTGTCATAAAGCATTGCACACCAATTTTCAGAGCATTAACCCTTAAAATAACGAAACCGGAGCCGGTTACAGATTTAACCCCTATACAGTCCCAGCTACAGCCTTTGCTGAGATTTTACCAAGCCCAGAGGGGAATACGATACCAAATGACGCCTTCTAGAAGCTTTTCCAAATACTTTTAGGCCCTCACACATGCATCTGCATGTCTAGCTCTCAAAAACAACTGCGCAATAATGGCGCGAAAATGAGGCTCAGCCTACAACTGGGAAGGCCCTTCCTGACAGGAAAAGGTGTCTAACATAGTGCCTGACGTTAAAAAACGTTCCCCAAGTTTATAAGTGTGAATTACCAGCATAAACATGTATAAAATGCCCAAATAAAGTAATCGATTTGCTCAATAAAAGTGTCTGCCAGTTTTATAGCCCATATTAAGCCCTTTATTCTGTTAGAGATTAAGAAAAATGGCTTACCGGTCCCCATGAGGGGAAATGACAGCCTTCCAGCATTACTCAGTCTTGTTAGAAATATGGCTAGTCATACCTTAAGCAGAAAAAGTCTGCTAACTGTTTCCCCCAACTGAAGTTACTTCATCTCAACAGTCCTGTGAGGAAACAGCAACCGATTTTAGTTACTGTCTGCTAAAATCATCTTCCTCTTACAAACAGAATTCTTCATCTTTTTCTGTTTCAGAGTAAATAGTACATACCAGCACTATTTTAAAATAACAAACTCTTGATAGTAGAATAAAAACACTACAACTAAACACCACATACTCTTAACCATCTCCGTGGAGATGTTGCCTGTGCAACGGCAAAGAGAATGACTGGAGTGGGCGGAGCCTGGGAGGGACTATATGGCCAGCTTTGCTGGGACTCTTTGCCATTTCCTGTTGGGGAAGAGATATTCCCACAAGTAAGGATGACGCCGTGGACCGGACACACCAATGTTGGAGAAAAGTAGTTGCTGTGGCCTTTTGGCCCTTACGTTTGCCAGCAAACACTACAAAAAGGGCAGAAGATTGACGAAAATCCCTAGTAGCCTGGAGATAGAATTTTAGAGCATGAACCACATCCAGGTTGTGTAACAGAAGCTTCTTCTGAGAAGCAGGATTAGGATACAATGAAAGAACGACAATTTCCTGATTGATATTGCGGTCCAAAACTACCTTAGGAAGAAATCCCAATTTGGTTCGAAGGATTGCCTTATCCACATGGAAAATAAGATAAGCGGGATCTCACTGCAGTGCCGAAAGTTCTAAGACTATCTGAGCAGAAGAAATAGCCAACAAGAATAAAACCTTCGAAGACAACAGCTTGTCTTGAAAGAATATTGTAATCACGCACGTTGCTTTTAGCAGACAATGCACTACTTGGCTAATATGCAAGTCAATTGATAATTAATCATATATCATGTACTCAGAGGGCTGTCATGAGATGCTTAGATAGAATGTAATAAAAGGTATAAAGTATAGTAACGGGACATGAAACACAAAGATTTCTTTCAGGATTTAGGTAGAACATAAAATATTTAAGAAATAATTTTCCAGTTTACTTCTACTATAAAGTTTGCTTCAGTATCTTGTTAGCATTTGTTGAAGGAGCAGCAATGCAATACTGGTTTATAACTGAACACAGTGTAAGCCAATGACAATTGGTGTGTATATATATATACAAATAACAATTAGCAGATGGAACCTATATTCTTTTCTGCTCCAGGGATTGCCTACATATCTTCTTCATCAAAGGATAACAAGAGAAGGAAGGAAATTTAACACTAGAAGTAAATTAGAAAGTTCTTTACAATATTAGTGATTCATGTCCCCTAAATCAAAGTGTGTTTTTTATGCAAAACTGGTGAATGGCTAAGAAAGGGATTATCTATTCTGTTTAACAATAAAACCTCAGGTGTAGATTGACCCTCTAAAGGGACAGTGTACACCCATTTTTTTATTGTTTTAAAAACATAATTTATGCTTACCTGATAAATTTATTTCTCTTGTGGTGTATCCAGTCCACGGATCATCCATTACTTGTGGGGTATTCTCCTTCCCAACAGGAAGTTGCAAGAGGACACCCACAGCAGATCTGTCTATATAGCTCCTCCCCTAACTGCCATATCCAGTCATTCGACCGAAAACAAGCAGAGAAAGGAGAAACCATAGGGTGCAGTGGTGACTGTAGTTTAAAATTAAAAAATACCTGCCTTAAAATGACAGGGCGGGCCGTGGACTGGATACACCACAAGAGAAATAAATTTATCAGGTAAGCATAAATGTTTTCTCTTGTAAGGTGTATCCAGTCCACGGATCATCCATTACTTGTGGGATACCAATACCAAAGCTAAAGTACACGGATGAAGGGAGGGACAAGGCAGGTACTTAAACAGAAGGAACCACTGCCTGTAAAACCTTTTTCCCAAAAATAGCCTCCGAAGAAGCAAAAGTATCAAATTTGTAGAATTTTGAAAAAGTATGAAGCGAAGACCAAGTCGCCGCCTTGCAAATCTGTTCAACAGAAGCCTCATTTTTAAAGGCCCATGTGGAAGCCACAGCTCTAGTAGAATGAGCTGTAATCCTTTCTGGAGGCTGCTGGCCAGCAGTCTCATAGGCTAAGCGGATTATGCTTCTTAGCCATAAAGAAAGAGAGGTTTGCCGAAGCCTCTGTCCAGAGTAGACAACAAACAATCTCCTGATTGATATTCTTATTAGATACTACCTTAGGAAAAAACCCAGGTTTGGTACGTAAAACTACCTTATCTGCATGGAAAATCAGATAAGGGGAATAACATTGTAAGGCAGATAACTCGGAAATCTGTCCCTTTAAGGAACTAGCTGACAATCCTTTCTCCAATCCTTCTTGGAGAAAAGATAATATCCTTGGAATCCTGACCTTACTCCATGAATAGTACTTGGATTCACACCAATAAAGATATTTACGCCATATCTTATGATAGATTTTCCTGGTGACAGGCTTCCGTGCCTGAATTAAGGTATTCAATGACTGACTCGGAGAAACCACGCTTTGATAAAATCAAGCGTTCAATCTCCAGGCAGTCAGCCTCAGAGAAATTAGATTTGGATGGCTGAAAGGACCTTGTAGTAGAAGGTCCTGTCTCAGCGGCAGAGTCCATGGTGGAAAGGATGACATGTCCACCAGATCTGCATACCAAGTCCTGCGTGGCCACGCAGGCACTATCAAGATCACCGACGCTCTCTCCTGCTTGATTTTGGCAATCAGGCGAGGGAGCAGAGGAAACGGTGGAAACTCATAAGCCAGGTTGAAGGACCAAGGCGCTGCTAGAGCATCTATCAGCATTGCCTTGGGGTCCCTGGACCTGGATCCGTAACAAGAAAGCTTGGCGTTCTGGCGAGACGCCATGAGATCCAGTTCTGGTTCGCCCCAACGATGAACCAATTGTGCAAACACCTCCGGATGGAGTTCCCACTCCCCCGGATGAAAAGTCTGTCGACTTAGAAAATCCGCCTCCCAGTTCTCTACACCTGGGATATGGATAGCTGATAGGTGGCAAGAGTGAAACTCTGCCCAGCGAATTATCTTTGAGACTTCTAGCATCGCTAGGGAACTCCTTGTTCCCCCTTGATGGTTGATATAAGCCACAGTCGTGATGTTTTCCGACTGAAATCTGATGAACCTCATTGTCGTTAGCTGAGGCCAAGCCTGAAGGGCATTGAATATCGCTCTTAGTTCCAGAATGTTTATTGGAAGGAGTGACTCCTCCTGAGTCCACAATCCCTGAGCCTTTAGGGAGTTCCAGACTGCACCCCAACCTAGAAGGCTGGCATCTGTCATTACAATTGTCCAATCTGGCCTGCGATAGGTCATACCTTTGGACAGATGGACCTGAGATAGCCACCAGAGAAGAGAATCCCTGGTCTCTTGATCCAGATTTAGTAGAGGGGACAAATCTGTGTAATCCCCATTCCACTGACTGAGCATGCAGAGTTGCAGCGGTCTGAGATGTAGGCATGCAAACGGCACTGTGTCCATTGCCGCTACCATTAAGCCGATTACTTCCATGCACTGAGCCACCGAAGGGCGAGGAATGGAATAAAGAACACGGCAGGATTTTAAAAGTTTTAATAACCTGGACTCCGTCAGGTAAATTTTCATTTCTACAGAATCTATCAGAGTCCCTAGGAAGGAAACTCTTGTGAGGGGGGATAGAGAACTCTTTTCCTCGTTCACCTTCCACCCATGCGACCTCAGAAATGCCAACACTATGTCCGTATGAGACTTGGCAATTTGGAAGTTTGACGCCTGAATCAGGATGTCATCTAAATAAGGGGCCACTGCTATGCCCCGTGGCCTTAGGACCGCCAGAAGCAACCCCAGAACCTTCGTAAAAATTCTTGGGGCTGTAGCTAACCCAAAGGGAAGAGCTGCAAACTGGTAATGCCTGTCTAGGAAGGCAAACCTGAGAAACCGATGATGATCTTTGTGTATCGGAATGTGAAGATAAGCATCCTTTAAATCCACTGTAGTCATGTATTGACTCTCCTGGATCATAGGTAGGATGGTACGAATAGTCTCCATCTTGAATGATGGAACTCTGAGGAATTTGTTTAAGATCTTTAGATCCAAAATTGGTCTGAAGGTTCCCTCTTTTTTTGGGAACCACAAACAGATTTGAGTAAAATCCCTGTCCCTGTTCCTCCTTTGGAACTGGATGGATCACTCCCATAACTAGGAGGTCTTGTACACAGTGTAAGAATGCCTCTCTCTTTATCTGGTTTGCAGATAATTGTGAAAGGTGAAATCTCCTTTTTGGGGGGGAAGCCTTGAAGTCCAGAAGATATCCCTGGGATATAATTTCCAACGCCCAGGGATCCTGGACATCTCTTGCCCACGCCTGGGCGAAGAGCGAAAGTCTGCCCCCTACTAGATCCGTTACTGGATAGGGGGCCGTTCCTTCATGCTGTCTTAGAGGCAGCAGCAGGCTTTTTGGCCTGCTTACCCTTGTTCCAGGTCTGGTTAGGTCTCCAGACCGTCTTGGACTGAGCAAAAGTTCCCTCTTGTTTTGCATTAGAGGAAGTTGATGCTGCACTTGCCTTGAAGTTTCGAAAGGCACGAAAATTAGACTGTTTGGCCCCTGATTTGGACCTATCCTGAGGAAGGGCATGACCTTTTCCTCCAGGGATATCAGCAATAATCTCCTTCAAACCAGGCCCGAATAGGGTCTGCCCCTTGAAGGGAATGTTAAGCAGCTTAGACTTTGAAGTAACGTCAGCTGACCACGATTTAAGCCATAGCGCTCTGCGCGCCTGGATAGCAAAACCAGAATTCTTAGCCGTTAGTTTAGTCAAATGAACAATGGCATCAGAAACAAAAGAATTGGCTAGCTTAAGTGCTCTAAGCTTGTCAAGTATGTCATCCAATGGAGTCGCTACCTGTAAAGCCTCTTCCAGAGACTCAAACCAGAACGCTGCAGCAGCAGTGACAGGAGCAATGCATGCAAGGGGCTGTAGGATAAAACCTTGTTGAATAAACATTTTCTTAAGGTAACCCTCTAACTTTTTATCCATTGGATCTAAGAAAGCACAACTGTCCTCGACAGGGATAGTAGTACGCTTTGCTAGAGTAGAAACTGCTCCCTCCACCTTAGGAACTGTCTGCCATAAGTCCCGTGTGGTGGCATCTATTGGAAACATTTTTCTAAAAATAGGAGGGGGAGAGAACGGCACACCTGGTCTATCCCATTCCTTAGCAATAATTTCTGTAAACCTTTTAGGTATTGGAAAAACATCAGTATACACCGGCACTGCATAGTATTTATCCAGTCTACACAATTTCTCTGGCACTGCAATTGTATCACAGTCATTCAGAGCAGCTAAAACCTCCCTGAGTAACACGCGGAGGTGTTCAAGCTTAAATTTAAATGTAGAGATATCAGAATCAGGTTGCATCATCTTCCCTGAGTCAGAAACATTACCCACAGAAAGAAGCTCTCCTTCTTCAGCTTCTGCATATTGTGAGGCAGTATCAGACATAGCTCTTAAAGCGTCAGTATGCTCTGTATTTCGTCTAACTCCAGAGCTATCTCGCTTTCCTCTAAATTCAGGTAGTCTGGCTAATACCGCTGACAGTGTATTATCCATGACTGCCGCCATGTCTTGTAAAGTAAATGCTATGGGCGCCCTGGATGTACTTGGCGCCATTTGAGCGTGAGTCCCTTGAGCGGGAGTCAAAGGATCTGACACGTGGGGAGAGTTAGTCGGCATAACTTCCCCCTCGTCAGATTCCTCTGGTGATAAATTTTTTAAAGACAGAATATGATCTTTATTGCTTAAAGTTAAATCAGTACATTTGGTACACATTCTAAGAGGGGGTTCCACAATGGCTTTTAAACATAATGAACAAGGAGTTTCCTCTATGTCAGTCATGTTTGTACAGACTAGCAATGAGACTAGCAAGCTTGGAAAACACTTTAAATCAAGTTAACAAGCAAATATAAGAAACGGTACTGTGCCTTTAAGAGAAACAAATTTTGTCAGAATTTGAAAAACAGTGGAAAAAGGCAGTAAATCAAACAAAATTTTTACAGTGTGTATAATAAGCTAACAGAGCATCGCACCCACTTGCAAATGGATGATTAACCCATTAGTTCAAAAAACGGATCAAAAAAACGATATAGACGTTTTTTAACAGACACACCAAACTGCCAAAGCCTTGCTGTGGGCCTACCTTCCCCATCAAACGATTTTGGAAAGCCTAAGAGCCCTTTAGAGATGTCCTATAGCATTCAGGGGGCTCCTGGAGGAAGCTGGATGTCTCAGTCTGTAAAATTTACTGCGCAAAAAAGCGCTAAATTAGGCCCCTCCCACTCATAGTAACACAGTGGAAAGCCTCAGGAAACTGTTTCTAGGCAAATTTAAGCCAGCCATGTGGAAAAAACTAGGCCCCAATAAAGTTTTATCACCAAAGTATATATAAAAACGTTTAAACATGCCAGCAAATGTTTTATATTGTAAATATAAAAGAGTATTACCTCAGAAAGTAAGCATGATACCAGTCATTATTAAATCACTGTATTCAGGCTTACCTTACATAAATTTGGTATCAGCAGCATTTTCTAGCCTTCACATCTTCTAGAAAAATCTTAACTGCACATACCTCATAGCAGGATAACCTGCACGCCATTCCCTCGCTGAAGTTATCGCTCTCTTCAGTCATGTGTGAGAACAGCAATGGATCTTAGTTACAACCTGCTAAGATCATAGAAATCACAGGCAGATTCTTCAATTTTTCTGCCTGGAACAAAATAGTACAACTCCAGTACCATTTAAAAATAATAAACTCTTGATTGAAGCAAAATAACAGCTACATTTCACCACTTCTCTCTTACTACCTCCATGCTTGTTGAGAGTTGCAAGAGAATGACTGGATATGGCAGTTAGGGGAGGAGCTATATAGATAGCTCTGCTGTGGGTGTCCTCTTGCAACTTCCTGTTGGGAAGGAGAATATCCCACAAGTAATGGATGATCCGTGGACTGGATACACCTTACAAGAGAAATATATTTAATCCCTTTATTACCCATTCCCTAGTTTTGCTTAACCCAAACAGTTAGATAAAAACATTTGTTTACATATGGGATTATCTTGTATATAGGCTTCTGCAAACTGCCCCCTTATTTCAGTTATTTTGACAGACTTGCATTTTAGCCAATCAGTGCTGGCTCCTAGATAACTCCACGTGCATATCCACAGTGTTATCTATATGCCACACATGAACTAACACCCTCTAGTGGTGAATAACTGTCAAAATGCCCTGAGAGAGGTGGCATCCTTCAAGGCCTTAGAAATTAGCATATGAACCTCCTAGGTTTAGGTTTTAACTAAGAATAACCAAGAGAACAAAGAAGAATTTGAATTTTTTTTTAAATTACAGGCCCTAGCTGAATCATGAAATGTTATTTTGGACTAGACTATCCCTTTACTAAACTGAGCCAAGTATATCTTGCCCATGCATTGATTTTTATTAACAAGTTTAAAAAAAAGAAAAAAAAAGGATTATGTAAAAAACAAAGACATACATTTAGACAATCATTTATTCTATGACATTCTTAAAATAAGAATAAATAAATACAAATTTTTTTTAATGCAATATACCAAAAATAAAAAACAAATATAGATGGGAGGAAAAAGACATAAAAAAATAAATCAAAGAAAATAATGCTCTAGGGTTTGGTCCGCTTAGAGGCAGGGGGAGATTGTGGAGGTGATTTCTCCCTTGCGGAGGACCTCCCATGGAGCAACATAAATATATTTCTATTAAAATTCCTGTTGTCTTCGTCTGCCCTCTCCCTACGCCCTAGCTCCCTCTGATCAATAGCTACCCTGGCCCTCTCTACTATTAACCTCTCCCTATCAAAATCTAACCTCTCCTTATCACTTTCTGAATTTAATCTGCCCCTATCTATTACCACTCTTTCCCATTCTAAAGCTAATCTTTCCCTGTCTATTGCCAATCTCACCCTATCAAACCCTATCTGTCCCTATCTAAATGAATGCCCCTCTCCAGTATCTGCCCCTTTTGCTTGACAGATAATCTTAATGCCCCATGCAGCTCCTGGTGATCAACCCTGTACTGCCTCCCCAGAGTCAACATTTCTCTAATGGCAGCATCCTCATTAAGAGGCAGCTGTTCTGAGGCCAGATCAGCACGGCCAGGAGCTGCTCGGGCACAAGCAGCAGGGGCACCAGGGCCCAGAGCAGCTGGGGCAGCCGGGGCAGGAGGGGCAGCAGGGACAAGAGCAACTGGATGTTCCCTGGGAGATTTCCTGCTCCTGTGATTCCTGAGACAGGATCTCTCCAAGGATCTCCTCCTGATCCTCATCGATAGCTGCTCTTATCACCCGAAGACAAACAGAAAGCTCCTCTTTAATATCCTGTTCCCGTCCGGTATCTAAAGAAAAGGTAAAATGATAATATTGAAATCACACGTAATTTAAAGTAATACATTAATAGCATCTGAAATTCAAAATGCAAATTATCATGACTCCTTTTGATTTTAAATTTTAAATGGACAGTCTACACCAGAATATTTGTTGTTTAAAAGAATAGATAACCCCTTTATTACCCATTCTTCAGTTTTGCATAACCAACACAGTTATAATAATACACTTATTGCCTCTACGATAACTTGTATCTAAGCATCTTCTGATATCCCCCTGATCACATTACATTTTATTTATTATCTATTGATTTTCATTTTAGCCAATTAGTGTAGTGTCTTCCACAAGCCACAGGCGTGATCACAGTGTTATCTGTATGGCCTACATGAACTAGTTCTCCCCTGTTGTGAAAAGCAAATAAAAAATCATGTGACAAGAGGCGGCCTTCAAGGACTTAGAAATTATCATATGAGCCTTCCTAGGTTTAGCTTTCAACTAAGAATACCAAGAGAAAAAAAAAACAAAATTGGTGATAAAATTAAATTGGAAAGTTTTTTTAAATTACATGCCCTTTTTGAAAAATTATTTTTTTATTTGGACTTGACTGTCCCGTTAAGATAACATTACCTATCTGGATTATGCATATTAAAATAAAGTGTCTTAGTACGCTTAGGAGACGTTCCATTTTTTATCAAACACATAGGTAACCCTTGCTGATTAGTGTTTAAATGTCGCCAATCATCAAGCACTACACAGGTGATGATCCAAACATGTACTTCCTTCTAAGCTTACATTCTTGATTTTTCAAAAAAAAAAAAAGATAAGAGAAAGAATATGATTTTTCAAAAAATGCATGGTCTATCTAAATCCTGAATGTTTTATTTTGACAAGACTATTCTTTAAGATACTATTCAATAACAAATTATATCACAGATCAATGTAATTTAACAGTGATGTTTAATACTGGGATATTGTGGAGTAAGACTATTTGAACATTATGGCATTGATTGTCCCTTATAGGTGAGCACACTTATAACATTAATGTTACCCATTCCCTAGTTTTGCTTAACCCAAACAGTTAGATAAAAACAATTTTTACATATGGGATTATCTTTTATGTAGGCCTCTGCAAACTGCCCCCTTATTTCAGTTATTTTGACAGACTTGCATTTTTAGCCAATCAGTGCTGATTCCTAGGAGCTTCACGTGCCTGAGCTCAATGTTATCTATATGAAACACATGAACTAATGCCCTCTAGTGGTGAAAAACTGTCAAAATGCTTTCAGATTAGAGGCGGCCTTCAAGGTCTAAGAAATTAGCATATGAACCTCCTAGGTTTAGCTTTCAACTAAGAATACTAAGAGAACAAAGCAAATTTGGTAATAAAAGTAAATTGGAAAGTTGTTTAAAATTACATGCCCTATTTAAATCATGAAAGTTTTTTTTTTACTTGACTGTCCCTTTAAATGTTCAAATAATTGTAATATAAAAAATAACCACAATCTCGTGTTTTTTATCAACTTGTTATTGTTATATAATCAATCATGTGATCAATACAATTAGCCAACATTAATTTAATATACATATTTTACTCAATCTACATTCAGATTGTTTTATAGATTAGTAACGCAGAACTAATTCTTATATTCTTACAGGATATTGCTCTTTACTTGGGATAGTTGTGTCACACTTAAATTTTTTTTTAGAGTAAATTAGAATTTCAAACATGTCGCATCCATCTTTTTTTACTGATGGGGAATTGGTGCGCCTGGTTGTACAGTATGAACCATTACTTCCCCAGGATGATTGGAGGAGTCAGAGGAATGGCTCAAGAAGATCGGGACCACATCATATATGAGATGATGCCCAGGATGAGGCATGTGTCCTGCATAAGACGGACGCGCCGACAATGTCTCCGTTGGTTCAGTGACCTGAGACGGTGCGAGCAGGAGCGCTATGAAGCTATCAGGTCACTTATTAGGAAACATAGAAACATAGATATTGACGGCAGATAAGAGCCATAGGCCCAGCAAGTCTGCCCGACCTTACCTAACAGTATAAACTTATCTAGTTCGTAGGATAGCCCTATGCTTGTCCCATGCATTTTTAAAGTCCCCCACAGATGTAGGAGATGTAAGTGTAATTTAATATATTGTGTATTATATGTACAAATTATGTATATGTGAATTTTGTATTAGTGATAAACCTGAGAGAAAAAAAAAATTGTTAAGATTTAATATTTGGTGAACTATAAATTATTCATCATTTGTTAATCGATTAACTAATAAAAAAATTATATTTGACCCTATTTAATCTGAAGATGAACGATCAAAGAAACTGAGAAAATAAAATAAAATATATATATATTTATTTTGTTTTATGTATATATATATATATATATATATATATATATATACATATATATATATAAACATTTATATATATAGCTACATAAATATATATATATATATATATATATATATATATATATATATATATATATATATATATATATATATATATATATATATATATATAAATATTTCAGGAATTGGATAGAACATACATTTTTAACAAACTTTCCAATTTCATTGCATTATGAAATTTGTGTTGTTCTCTTGTTATCCTTTGCAGAAGGAACAGCACTGCACTACTGTCAGCAAGATGAACACATCTAGTCAGCCAAACCCACTAGTGTAGGATATGTGTGTATTCATTTTCAAAAAGGGATACCAAAAGAAGAAAGTACATTTGAAAAGAGAAGTTTTTAAAGTATCTTAAAATTCCATGCTCTATAGAAATAGATTAATTTGGACGTTCCTATACCTTTAACTGCATGTATGTATGTGTGTATATATATCTATATATATTTATATATATATTATCTTTAATCTGTTATTTTTATCAGAAGATAACAATCTCAATGCATTGCAGCTGCAGAAACATTACACAAAAGAAAACATAGCACATGGATCTAATGTTGACATACATCTTTATATGTTCACAGATTTATCAAGGCCAAGTGGGAGGATTCCACAATATATGAGGCCGGTCTCTATGGCCACACCACGGAGCAACCGCTCCTCCCCACCGCTGCCACTGCCTGTTGGGAAATCCAATGGAGGATGAGTCATGGACTGATTCTGATGTCCCTGATACCCAAGGTAATTTTACATTAAAACAACATGTTTGTAGAATTTAACATAACAAAGTGAGTTTTTAAAAAGTTCAAAAGTTCTTTCATTACGCAGTTTAATGTAAGGGATTGTGTTTTTGAATTTACATATTTGTAGAATGTTTTCATCATGTTGTCACAACAGTCTACAGCAATGATGAGTATAATCTAGGACTTGTCACATAATCCTCATACTAACAATGATTTGTGTTTCTGCTCCATCTCTGACAGATGAAAGTGATGAATGAGGGGACCAGGATCCTGCCCCAGCCATTTTACCAGCAATGGCAGATCAGGAGGTGGCTGTAGCAGAATATAAGAAATTATCATATTATGTTTTAACACGTTTATCTTGATACTGAATTGGTACAACATATTTTATTTTGTGTTTTTTAACAATTATGTGTATAATCTAGGACTTGTCACATAATCATCATCCTAACAATGATTTGTGTTTGTGCTTCATCTCTGACAGCTGATCAAGAAGAATCCTTTGATGAGGATCCTACCCCAGCCATATCACCATTGATGGCAGATCAGCAGTTGGCTGAGGCAAAATGTAAGATATTATCATATTATGTTTGAACACTTCTATCTTGATAATTAATTGGTACAACAAATTTTATTTTGTGTTTTTTTTTAACAATGATGTGTATAATCTAGGACTTGTCACATAATCCTCATCATAACGATGATTTGTGTTTGTGCTTCATCTCTGACAGCTGATTGAGAAGAATCCTATAATGAGGATCCTGCCCCAGCCATATCGCCATTGATGGCAGATCAGGAGGTGGCTGAAGCAGAATGTAAGATATTATCATATTATGTTTTAACACTTCTATCTTGATAATGAATTGGTACAACATATTTTATTTTGTGTTTTTTAACAATGGTGAGTATAATCTAGGACTTGTCACATAATCCTCATCATAACAATGATTTGTGTTTGTGCTTCATCTCTGACAGCTGATCGAGAAGAATCCTTTGATGAGGATCCTGCCCCAGCCATATCGCCGGTGATGGCAGATCAGGAGGTGGCTGAAGCAGAATGTAAGATATTATCATATTATGTTTTAACACTTCTATCTTTGTAATGAATTGGTACAACATATTTTATTTTGTTTTTTAACAATGATGAGTATAATCTAGGACTTGTCACATAATCCTCATTCTAACAATGATTTTTGTTTGTGCTTCATCTCTGACAGCTGAAAGTAATGTATCAGTAGCCCCAAATCCTGCCCCAGCCATGTCGCCAGAGATGGCAGATCAGAAGGCGGCTGAAGCAGAATGTAAGAAATTATCATATTATGTTTTAACACTTCTATCTTTGTAATGAATTGGTACAACATATCTTTTTTTTTTATAGATGAAGATCTGGGGACACAAACAGAGCCTATTATGCCACACTTATTTGCCGTCTGGCTGAGAGCCTCCAAAATGTTGTTGCCAACATAAATGAGATACATGAGGCACTACAGGGCTTTTTTTTATTTGTTTTATTTTGTTTTATGGAACAAACACAAATAGAACTAAACCACTCTCTATGTGTTAAGGCAACTTAAAAGAAAAGATCTCTACAATCTTCTCAAAAATAATTGGAATAAACAAAAAGAAGTTCTAAAAGCAAAAACACATCAACCAGTTGGATAAACAAAATGTCAGAAATTTTATTATCTACAATATATAATATATAATAATATAATAGAATTCACATATTAAACCACCAGTGGTAAATAATAAGTGGATAAGGTATTATAACCTACAATTCTATAAAGCTATATGCGCATAGGATAAAAAATAAATAGACTCTTAGAAAAGAGTCATATAATAAATGGTAATGCATAAAAATGTAAAAATGTAAAAAGTAATGCCAATCTCCTCAATAAGTATTCACAAAACTTTGTTTGATAGTACTTCCAGATTATCCAAAAGCAGGATACATTTTCCTTAAATGGTAATACTATGTGTCAGTAGTATCACTTTTCAGCAGGTATAAAAAGTCACATATGTATCAGTTCGTAGAGGTTGAAAAAAGGCAACAGTGTAGGTTTTAAATATTCATTGTAGTTTTCCTTCGTGCCAGGTAATATTCAAAAAGGGTATAGATCTTCTTACCCCACAAACATACCCCTTTTAACGGCTAGTTTTTCACCTCCCAGTACCTTACAAAGACGGCTGTAGCGGCGTACGCCTCGTTCGAGTATCTCACTTGCTTCCGGGTTTCAGGTCTCTGATGTCACCTGGGTCTGATGTCACCAGGCATCAGCACGGAGTTTGAAAGAGAAAAAAAACTACCAGTGATTGGCTAATCCCTACCCAGGTGATATCAGAGACCTGAAATTCTTTATTCTTTTGCAATCCTTTGATGAAGAGCATATGTAAATAAACAATGTAGCTGCTTATTGATGTCTGCACATAGATGACTCATGTGATTGGCTTGTAAATGTTCAAGGCTATTTATAATAAATAGGATATCTGAGGAATAATAGAAGTGGATTAATGTTGCTTGAGATTGTCTTGTCTATCTGCATAATGAATTAACATATATGAGTTTGATGTCCCTTTAAGCTCAGAACTAACATTCTTTGAAATTTAACAATTATTTGACTAAAGCTTCATATTACATGTTATATTTTCAATTATCATTGATCTGAATAATAATATATTTACAATATCTACATATATCTATATATATATATATTTATATATATTTATATATTTTGAAATATACTGTATATATACATATATATATATATATATATATATATATATATATATATATATATATATATATATATATATATATATATATATATAGAGAGAGAGAGAGAGAGAGAGAGAGAGAGAGAGAAAATAACTCATTGTGTAAACTATTTACAAATCTAGACAAGTGAGAAGACTTGCTTTTCCCACAGAAACTCTCTGATTACATTGTTTCCAATGCAGCAAAGGATTCTGGGTGAGATATGCAAATGAGGTTCACAATGACTCACTTTTTTTACTTTAAGCCTGCTTTTTAAGGCAGACTTCCCTTTACTTCATAGAATTGCCGCATTACACAGCTTTTAAGCTTAGCTAGGGTTAGTACAGTGATTCAGACCAATCCCAGGACAGCTGTTTTGTGGTTATTGCAACTCTTCAGCTTGGAGTAGGTTGAATCACTGCTTGGTAAAGTTGATTTCTATGGGAAATACAACAGCAATTAAAATTATGGGGAGGCGAAAAGTGAGTTTAAAATCCTCCACTAAATACAAAATGTAGAGAAAATAACTCATTGTGTAAACTATTTACAAATCTAAACAAGTCAGAAGACTTGCTTTTCCCACAAAAACTCTCTGACTACATTACATAATTTTAATTGCTGTTGTATTTCCCCCAGAAATCATCTTTACCAAGCAGTGATTCAACCTACTCCCAGCTGATGAGTTATTTTCTCTACATTTTGTATTTAGTGGAGGATTTTAAACTCACTTTTCGCCTCCCCATAATTTTAATTGCTGTTGTATGTATATATATATATATATATATATATATATATATATATATATATATATATATATATATATATATTATGAAATATAAATATATATATATTTTTTATTTATATATATATATATATATATATATATATACTGTACATATATTTATATTTATATACAATAATTTTAGAAAGGTTAAGCACTCACTGGACTGCAGTCATCTGTGTAATAACAATTTTATTAGTGACGTTTCGGGACAAAAACAGTCCCTTCCTCTGACAAAGAGCAACACAAAATATCAAACTTTTAAAGGTGAACAAAATCCTCCCCTGTGTGCACAACCCAATCACTGTGATCTGCGTGTGTGGTCTAGAGAAACCAGTCTCCTGATAGGTTAAGGACCAAAGGTCAATTGAATTGATAGGATAAACAACTGTCCATCAATAGTGTGTGTTAATCTAAATGTTTTAAAAGTGAACTAAAGTGAATTAAAATGCAAAGTTCAGGGTCAGCAACAAGTATAAATGAAAATCCAGGCAGCAGCTGGTGTAACAAGGTCGTATGAGGCTGTGTGAGCAAGAATGTAACATAATAACCCCAACCAATGGCAATAATCAACACAAAAGGTGCTGGCTCGAGCAACCAATCACATACCAATATAATGTATCTGACTACTCCCCTCGAGGCAACAGTAACCAACACACCCCATTCAACTGAACCAATCTGTCAGTATGGCTCTAGCCTCACTGTGTATATATAGAGAGGGTCTCATGTAATATCCCCTCTGTCAGTCGGCATTTGTGCCTAACACATAATAAATTTCATTAGTGCGATCTTACATTGCTATCGCTCAAAACGAAAAACATCTAAGTCTGGCCAATGGCATATCAGTATGAAGCCACGCACCACTCCTGCACCAATCACGCGCTTTGTTTACTAGCTGTTGTGTTAGCGCGTCACCCGCCAATGAGGATGGAGTGTAGGGCCACACACCCCTGATCGGCCAATCACATATTTCAAATCCCGTTTGTCAACAATGAGTGCACGCCCTAATGTCCGTGTATAATGCATATTGACCTGGGCAGCAAAAACAAAAACATTTAGCGAATCATGTAAAACTATCAGTCATAATGCCCCCGACTCCACTACCAAAGTTATCCGAGTGATTCAATCACGGATGATGTTGATCGATCTGATGTTAACAGATATAATGTTGTAATGGCACGGCAGCACCCAATGGTATTGTGGTGTGGGGCCACATAACCCTGGTACATGTGAGACCTAAAGCGAGTACATGCCCTGGCGTTTATAACTTGTGCAAATTCCCATGGATAGTATTGTACATCTATAGCGATCGTAACAATTTATCAGAGCCACCCCTATCACATTATTATTAAGAAAAATTATTCTTAAGCCAAAATTATTCATAGGAAAAAAATTATTCATAGGAAAAAATCTCATTATTATAAACAATTCTTCATAAGACAAAAAATTGTGCCTGAAAAAAAGTGCATCTAAGAAAAAAATACAAACATCACCGATTTGGACATATCTGGTATTGATTTCAAACATACCATCAAAGCCCAAAAGTGTCTATATAGGATTAAGTTAACCACCATAATCGCTCAAATAGAGCCAAAAACATATCACCAATTGCTTAATGGCTTATTGTGTAACCAAAGACTCTTTTTGACCATCACCATATGTGAAAGCATAAAATGCACGGGTCGCTGCCCATCTTCAACCCCACATCAAACAAACAGCAAGCCAGTGTCGATCAAAACAACAAGCAGATTACCCCCTATGTAAACAGAGAACAAAGACACCAAAAACCACCCCACAGGAGCAGTAATTATTAAATTAATCATGGGGGTGATCCCCTTGCTTTAGAGGAAAACAGTCCCACAACACCTACCTATCTTACCTAAATAAGAATCGAAAAAACAAAACAGAAATAGAACAAAAATAACCCAGGTTTGCTGAGGGCCAGATATTCCGTTAGCCCTAGTTTATTAACAATAGTTTAAGATGGATAGGAGATATGTGATTCAATGCCCACCCAGTTACGACCTCTAAAGAACTCAACATTACAATTTGCTGACCGAGAAACTCTACAAGATTAAAAACTAAACAAACAACAAACAAAGACAACAAATACAGTAAAAACAACAGTAACCTATTGTAATAGTAATATCTAGTGTGGAAATATACCCATTGAAGATACACTAGCAGTATATATGCTGACTTTATAGAAAAATAGTGACATCCTAGAGATGTGATGTAAGTAGGATCTGAATCGGAAGGGATCATGGACTCTCGCCAATGTATATGAATCGAGTACTCTCATTGTTGAAGATCGTAAATGTACTCCCATCAATGGACTCCCATCACAGGAAGCACTGCCACCCTGTGTGAACATTAAGACCTCTTGGTTGTAATGTCCCCAATTCGAACATCCATCTGGCTTCTTTCTTTAGGAGAATTGTCGCCCTGTCGCCTCCTCTATTCAACTTAGGTACATGGTCGATAGTCCGAAACCTCATATCTGTGACTGTATGTCCAGCTTCAAAAAAGTGGCGGGCAACCGGTTGGTCGGATTTCCCGTTGTTGATAGCAGATCTGATGCTGGACCGATGGTTTGCCATTCGAGTCCTAGCATCATCTGTCGTCTTGCCGGTATAGTATTTGCCACATGGACAATTCAGAAGATATACGATGTATGTGGTGGTGCAAGTAACCACATGTTTGATTCTATATCTCTTTCTGCGATCTGGGTGTTGAAAAAATGTCCCAGCAATCATAGCATTACATGTAACACAACCTAGACATTTATAGCATCCAGCTTTCTTGCTGAGCCAGGTGGTATGTATGGCTTCAGTGATGTCTGTCTTCACTAACAGATCTCTAAGGCTTCGTCCCCTTCTATAGCCTATCCGTGGCTTTTGCCATTTAGTAAAGGGTAAATTCGGGTCTGCTTCCAATAACTTCCATTCTTCCTTTAAAGATTGAGTGATGCGATACTTGTCTGGTGTGTAAGTAGTTACAAAAGTCATTTGAGGTGACTTCAGATTGTCAGTAGTCTTACTACTTGTGGGCATCATGGCCAATGTGCGCATTTCAGTAAGCACCTTTTGGCTATATCCTCTTTCTCTAAACCTTTGTGTCATTTATTCAAGCTGCACCGTGCATCTCTCATTTTCAGTGTTGTTTCTGATCACTCGTTGGTATTGTGCTTTTGGGATGTTCTTGATTAGACTTGGTTGGTGGCAGCTGCGAGCATGTAGGATTGAATTCCGATCGGTTGTCTTCCTAAACAGAGTAGTACCCAGCTTGGTGTCATTCTTAAAGACTCGAACATCTAGATAGTGTACAGCTTCATTGCTGGTGGTGTGACTAAATCTGATGGTACTGTCAATCCCATTGATGGTCCGAATCCATGTGTCCAGTGTGTTCGCACCATCTTCCCATATCAGGAACAAGTCATCAATATAGCGACAATAATATTTTATTTCAGGTTTTTCAAAAATCTTCAATTGATTGATCTCATAATCAGCCATGAAGAGATTGGCTAGTGATGGGGCCACATTGGACCCCATCGCCGTGCCGGAGATTTGCAAATAGTAGGTTTTATCGAACCGAAAGTAATTTTCAGAGAGGCATATATCCAAAAGTTTTATGAGTACCTCTTCAGAGGGACCAATGTAAGGAACTTGTCTAAGACATTTGGCCACTGCTGCTATACCCAAGGTGTGTGGTATAACAGTGTATAAGCTTGAAACGTCCAGTGTGACCAAAATGTCTGTTGGTTTCATATCTGTAATCCGTAGTATGTGAGCCATAAAATCAGAAGAGTCCCGAATGTATGATCTTTGTTGCTTAACCCAAGGTTGTAGGAAGGAGTCAACATATTCAGCCAGTGGTTGGAGCAGTGAACCCCTGGCTGACACAATCGGCCTACCAGGGGGATTCTTGCTATCCTTGTGAACTTTAGGAAGTGTATATAGTAAGGGGACCACTGGAAAGTCCCGTTTCAGAAAGTTGTAATGGTTCTGTGTGATCTGACCCTCAGTGAGCAATTGTTGTATGGTGGTATCAATTTTCTTTTTGAGTCTCATCGTAGGATCACTCGGGAGAGGTTGATATGTTTCTGTATCAGACAGTTGTTTTAGAATTTCTCTCTTGTAGTCTATAGTGTTCATAACCACTATGCCCCCGCCTTTATCGGCGGGGCGTATGACAATAGAAGGGTCTTTCTGTAATGAGCCTATAGCAATTCTTTCTTCTTTGGTCAGATTATCACCTCCCAGAGGTGTCAATTTTTTAGGAATCTGTTCCGTTAAAAATTGTGTGACTGTTTGGATGGTGGCGTTGTTAGAATGAGGATCGAACCGTCCTCTTGGTTTGAATCTATCTATGGCATCTATATCATTTTCTTCAGTGCCAAAGAATTCCTTTAGTCTCAGATTCCGCCCATATTTCTGAATGTCTATATATAACTCAAAATTGTCTTTATTAGTGACTGGTACAAATGACAGTCCTTTGTTGAGCAGACTCATCTCAGCCTCATTAAGTATACGGTCACTGATGTTGAACACTATATTCGTTTTTACAACTGTGTTGGAGGGCGGCGGGCGATGCCCCCCCCTCCTCGTGTGCGGCCTCGGCCTCGGCCTAAAAAACGGTTCCCAGAGCTGGGTGGTAATGTGGTGATAATGTTCTTGGGATTATCCCACTGTTGATAACCTCGGCCCCCTCTGGAGCGTGTAATAACCCCTCTTGAAGAACCTTCAATGGCTGTCTGATCATTGTCTGGGTCTGAGCTATCTCCTGAACTGGATTCCACAGTGGTCATATTCTTTTTGGTAAATCTTCTTTCACGACGAGGGCGAAATGCCCGTCTATCTTCCGGTGCCATCATCCATCTATATATGCTTTTATATGTGTAGTCTTGATTTACCGTCTGCAGTTTCCTGTTCTTGAATGCTATCAGTTCTTGTTTGTTTTTACTTGGATCTCCAATTTATTTATCCAATCTGTGTTTGTATCTGCCCTTAGGGTTGGTAACTTCTCCGTTTCACATAGATTAATTTCTATCTTGACTTCTCTGAGGGGTCGACCAACTTCCCTTATGACTAAAAGCATCAGATCGAAGGAGCACTTATTGAGAATCTTGCACCAATTGATGCAAAATTCAGTATTGGAACGACCAATAGTTGGCACATTCCTAATCCTAAATCCTCTAGGGATCATGCGTCGTTTATGATAATCGGATAGGTAGGTCCCATGTAAATTCAGATCCACTTCTCTCTGTTTCAATTTAATTAAGGTGTTGTAGATTGATTGGTGCGATTCCTCCACCTGCTGTTCCTCTATGGAACCAAAACGGATGCTTTCAGCATCTTCGTCTGTGAAGGTAAAGATGTCTTCATTTTTATCCTCTGATATAATAATCGGTATATCACTAGTAGCAGATTCTATGGAAGTCATATTGACTGTCTTGACACGGGGAAGGAATTCCAAAATAACCCCTGTGTGGGTGCACTCCACGAAGAGTATTCAAATTTTTATATGTTGTGAGTGTGTGCACTCTCACCATCCGTCAACAGCTGCCAGGGTGCTATAATGCGTTGCAATAATTTTAGAAAGGTTAAGCACTCACTGGACTGCAGTCATCTGTGTAATAACAATTTTATTAGTGACGTTTCGGGACAAAAACAGTCCCTTCCTCTGACAAAGAGCAACACAAAATATCAAACTTTTAAAGGTGAACAAAACCCTCCCCTGTGTGCACAACCCAATCACTGTGATCTGCGTGTGTTGTCTAGAGAAACCAGTCTCCTGATAGGTTAAGGACCAAAGGTCAATTGAATTGATAGGATAAACAACTGTCCATCAATAGTGTGTTAATCTAAATGTTTTAAAAGTGAACTAAAGTGAATTAAAATGCAAAGTTCAGGGTCAGCAACAAGTATAAATGAAAATCCAGGCAGCAGCTGGTGTAACAAGGTCGTATGAGGCTGTGTGAGCAAGAATGTAACATAATAACCCCAACCAATGGCAATAATCAACACAAAAGGTGCTGGCTCGAGCAACCAATCACATACCAATATAATGTATCTGACTACTCCCCTCGAGGCAACAGTAACCAACACACCCCATTCAACTGAACCAATCTGTCAGTATGGCTCTAGCCTCACTGTGTATATATAGAGAGGGTCTCATGTAATATCCCCTCTGTCAGTCGGCATTTGTGCCTAACACATAATAAATTTCATTAGTGCGATCTTACATTGCTATCGCTCAAAACGAAAAACATCTAAGTCTGGCCAATGGCATATCAGTATGAAGCCACGCACCACTCCTGCACCAATCACGGGCTTTGTTTACTAGCTGTTGTGTTAGCGCGTCACCCGCCAATGAGGATGGAGTGTAGGGCCACACACCCCTGATCGGCCAATCACGTATTTCAAATCCCGTTTGTCAACAATGAGTGCACGCCCTAATGTCCGTGTATAATGCATATTGACCTGGGCAGCAAAAACAAAAACATTTAGCGAATCATGTAAAACTATCAGTCATAATGCCCCCGACTCCACTACCAAAGTTATCCGAGTGATTCAATCACGGATGATGTTGATCGATCTGATGTTAACAGATATAATGTTGTAATGGCACGGCAGCACCCAATGGTATTGTGGTGTGGGGCCACATAACCCTGGTACATGTGAGACCTAAAGCGAGTACATGCCCTGGCGTTTATAACTTGTGCAAATTCCCATGGATAGTATTGTACATCTATAGCGATCGTAACAATTTATCAGAGCCACCCCTATCACATTATTATTAAGAAAAATTATTCTTAAGCCAAAATTATTCATAGGAAAAAAATTATTCATAGGAAAAAATCTCATTATTATAAACAATTCTTCATAAGACAAAAAATTGTGCCTGAAAAAAAGTGCATCTAAGAAAAAAATACAAACATCACCGATTTGGACATATCTGGTATTGATTTCAAACATACCATCAAAGCCCAAAAGTGTCTATATAGGATTAAGTTAACCACCATAATCGCTCAAATAGAGCCAAAAACATATCACCAATTGCTTAATGGCTTATTGTGTAACCAAAGACTCTTTTTGACCATCACCATATGTGAAAGCATAAAATGCACGGGTCGCTGCCCATCTTCAACCCCACATCAAACAAACAGCAAGCCAGTGTCGATCAAAACAACAAGCAGATTACCCCCTATGTAAACAGAGAACAAAGACACCAAAAACCACCCCACAGGAGCAGTAATTATTAAATTAATCATGGGGGTGATCCCCTTGCTTTAGAGGAAAACAGTCCCACAACACCTACCTATCTTACCTAAATAAGAATCGAAAAAACAAAACAGAAATAGAACAAAAATAACCCAGGTTCGCTGAGGGCCAGATATTCCGTTAGCCCTAGTTTATTAACAATAGTTTAAGATGGATAGGAGATATGTGATTCAATGCCCACCCAGTTACGACCTCTAAAGAACTCAACATTACAATTTGCTGACCGAGAAACTCTACAAGATTAAAAACTAAACAAACAACAAACAAAGACAACAAATACAGTAAAAACAACAGTAACCTATTGTAATAGTAATATCTAGTGTGGAAATATACCCATTGAAGATACACTAGCAGTATATATGCTGACTTTATAGAAAAATAGTGACATCCTAGAGATGTGATGTAAGTAGGATCTGAATCGGAAGGGATCATGGACTCTCGCCAATGTATATGAATCGAGGACTCTCATTGTTGAAGATCGTAAATGTACTCCCATCAATGGACTCCCATCACAGGAGGCACTGCCACCCTGTGTGAACATTAAGACCTCTTGGTTGTAATGTCCCCAATTCGAACATCCATCTGGCTTCTTTCTTTAGGAGAATTGTCGCCCTGTCGCCTCCTCTATTCAACTTAGGTACATGGTCGATGATCCGAAACCTCATATCTGTGACTGTATGTCCAGCTTCAAAAAAGTGGCGGGCAACCGGTTGGTCGGATTTCCCGTTGTTGATAGCAGATCTGATGCTGGACCGATGGTTTGCCATTCGAGTCCTAGCATCATCTGTCGTCTTGCCGGTATAGTATTTGCCACATGGACAATTCAGAAGATATACGATGTATGTGGTGGTGCAAGTAACCACATGTTTGATTCTATATCTCTTTCTGCGATCTGGGTGTTGAAATAATGTCCCAGCAATCATAGCATTACATGTAACACAACCTAGACATTTATAGCATCCAGCTTTCTTGCTGAGCCAGGTGGTATGTATGGCTTCAGTGATGTCTGTCTTCACTAACAGATCTCTAAGGCTTCGTCCCCTTCTATAGCCTATCCGTGGCTTTTGCCATTTAGTAAAGGGTAAATTCGGGTCTGCTTCCAATAACTTCCATTCTTCCTTTAAAGATTGAGTGATGCGATACTTGTCTGGTGTGTAAGTAGTTACAAAAGTCATTTGAGGTGACTTCAGATTGTCAGTAGTCTTACTACTTGTGGGCATCATGGCCAACGTGCGCATTTCAGTAAGCACCTTTTGGCTATATCCTCTTTCTCTAAACCTTTGTGTCATTTCTTCAAGCTGCACCGTGCATCTCTCATTTTCAGTGTTGTTTCTGATCACTCGTTGGTATTGTGCTTTTGGGATGTTCTTGATTAGACTTGGTTGGTGGCAGCTGCGAGCATGTAGGATTGAATTCCGATCGGTTGTCTTCCTAAACAGAGTAGTACCCAGCTTGGTGTCATTCTTAAAGACTCGAACATCTAGATAGTGTACAGCTTCATTGCTGGTGGTGTGACTAAATCTGATGGTACTGTCAATCCCATTGATGGTCCGAATCCATGTGTCCAGTGTGTTCGCACCATCTTCCCATATCAGGAACAAGTCATCAATATAGCGACAATAATATTTTATTTCAGGTTTTTCAAAAATCTTCAATTGATTGATCTCATAATCAGCCATGAAGAGATTGGCTAGTGATGGGGCCACATTGGACCCCATCGCCGTGCCGGAGATTTGCAAATAGTAGGTTTTATCGAACCGAAAGTAATTTTCAGAGAGGCATATATCCAAAAGTTTTATGAGTACCTCTTCAGAGGGACCAATGTAAGGAACTTGTCTAAGACATTTGGCCACTGCTGCTATACCCAAGGTGTGTGGTATAACAGTGTATAAGCTTGAAACGTCCAGTGTGACCAAAATGTCTGTTGGTTTCATATCTGTAATCCGTAGTATGTGAGCCATAAAATCAGAAGAGTCCCGAATGTATGATCTTTGTTGCTTAACCCAAGGTTGTAGGAAGGAGTCAACATATTCAGCCAGTGGTTGGAGCAGTGAACCCCTGGCTGACACAATCGGCCTACCAGGGGGATTCTTGCTATCCTTGTGAACTTTAGGAAGTGTATATAGTAAGGGGACCACTGGAAAGTCCCGTTTCAGAAAGTTGTAATGGTTCTGTGTGATCTGACCCTCAGTGAGCAATTGTTGTATGGTGGTATCAATTTTCTTTTTGAGTCTCATCGTAGGATCACTCGGGAGAGGTTGATATGTTTCTGTATCAGACAGTTGTTTTAGAATTTCTCTCTTGTAGTCTATAGTGTTCATAACCACTATGCCCCCGCCTTTATCGGCGGGGCGTATGACAATAGAAGGGTCTTTCTGTAATGAGCCTATAGCAATTCTTTCTTCTTTGGTCAGATTATCACCTCCCAGAGGTGTCAATTTTTTAGGAATCTGTTCCGTTAAAAATTGTGTGACTGTTTGGATGGTGGCGTTGTTAGAATGAGGATCGAACCGTCCTCTTGGTTTGAATCTATCTATGGCATCTATATCATTTTCTTCAGTGCCAAAGAATTCCTTTAGTCTCAGATTCCGCCCATATTTCTGAATGTCTATATATAACTCAAAATTGTCTTTATTAGTGACTGGTACAAATGACAGTCCTTTGTTGAGCAGACTCATCTCAGCCTCATTAAGTATACGGTCACTGATGTTGAACACTATATTCGTTTTTACAACTGTGTTGGAGGGCGGCGGGCGATGCCCCCCCCTCCTCGTGTGCGGCCTCGGCCTCGGCCTAAAAAACGGTTCCCAGAGCTGGGTGGTAATGTGGTGATAATGTTCTTGGGATTATCCCACTGTTGATAACCTCGGCCCCCTCTGGAGCGTGTAATAACCCCTCTTGAAGAACCTTCAATGGCTGTCTGATCATTGTCTGGGTCTGAGCTATCTCCTGAACTGGATTCCACAGTGGTCATATTCTTTTTGGTAAATCTTCTTTCACGACGAGGGCGAAATGCCCGTCTATCTTCCGGTGCCATCATCCATCTATATATGCTTTTATATGTGTAGTCTTGATTTACCGTCTGCAGTTTCCTGTTCTTGAATGCTATCAGTTCTTGTTTGTTTTTACTTGGATCTCCAATTTATTTATCCAATCTGTGTTTGTATCTGCCCTTAGGGTTGGTAACTTCTCCGTTTCACATAGATTAATTTCTATCTTGACTTCTCTGAGGGGTCGACCAACTTCCCTTATGACTAAAAGCATCAGATCGAAGGAGCACTTATTGAGAATCTTGCACCAATTGATGCAAAATTCAGTATTGGAACGACCAATAGTTGGCACATTCCTAATCCTAAATCCTCTAGGGATCATGCGTCGTTTATGATAATCGGATAGGTAGGTCCCATGTAAATTCAGATCCACTTCTCTCTGTTTCAATTTAATTAAGGTGTTGTAGATTGATTGGTGCGATTCCTCCACCTGCTGTTCCTCTATGGAACCAAAACGGATGCTTTCAGCATCTTCGTCTGTGAAGGTAAAGATGTCTTCATTTTTATCCTCTGATATAATAATCGGTATATCACTAGTAGCAGATTCTATGGAAGTCATATTGACTGTCTTGACACGGGGAAGGAATTCCAAAATAACCCCTGTGTGGGTGCACTCCACGAAGAGTATTCAAATTTTTATATGTTGTGAGTGTGTGCACTCTCACCATCCGTCAACAGCTGCCAGGGTGCTATAATGCGTTGCAATAATTTTAGAAAGGTTAAGCACTCACTGGACTGCAGTCATCTGTGTAATAACAATTTTATTAGTGACGTTTCGGGACAAAAACAGTCCCTTCCTCTGACAAAGAGCAACACAAAATATCAAACTTTTAAAGGTGAACAAAACCCTCCCCTGTGTGCACAACCCAATCACTGTGATCTGCGTGTGTTGTCTAGAGAAACCAGTCTCCTGATAGGTTAAGGACCAAAGGTCAATTGAATTGATAGGATAAACAACTGTCCATCAATAGTGTGTTAATCTAAATGTTTTAAAAGTGAACTAAAGTGAATTAAAATGCAAAGTTCAGGGTCAGCAACAAGTATAAATGAAAATCCAGGCAGCAGCTGGTGTAACAAGGTCGTATGAGGCTGTGTGAGCAAGAATGTAACATAATAACCCCAACCAATGGCAATAATCAACACAAAAGGTGCTGGCTCGAGCAACCAATCACATACCAATATAATGTATCTGACTACTCCCCTCGAGGCAACAGTAACCAACACACCCCATTCAACTGAACCAATCTGTCAGTATGGCTCTAGCCTCACTGTGTATATATAGAGAGGGTCTCATGTAATATCCCCTCTGTCAGTCGGCATTTGTGCCTAACACATAATAAATTTCATTAGTGCGATCTTACATTGCTATCGCTCAAAACGAAAAACATCTAAGTCTGGCCAATGGCATATCAGTATGAAGCCACGCACCACTCCTGCACCAATCACGGGCTTTGTTTACTAGCTGTTGTGTTAGCGCGTCACCCGCCAATGAGGATGGAGTGTAAGGGCCACACACCCCTGATCGGCCAATCACGTATTTCAAATCCCGTTTGTCAACAATGAGTGCACGCCCTAATGTCCGTGTATAATGCATATTGACCTGGGCAGCAAAAACAAAAACATTTAGCGAATCATGTAAAACTATCAGTCATAATGCCCCCGACTCCACTACCAAAGTTATCCGAGTGATTCAATCACGGATGATGTTGATCGATCTGATGTTAACAGATATAATGTTGTAATGGCACGGCAGCACCCAATGGTATTGTGGTGTGGGGCCACATAACCCTGGTACATGTGAGACCTAAAGCGAGTACATGCCCTGGCGTTTATAACTTGTGCAAATTCCCATGGATAGTATTGTACATCTATAGCGATCGTAACAATTTATCAGAGCCACCCCTATCACATTATTATTAAGAAAAATTATTCTTAAGCCAAAATTATTCATAGGAAAAAAATTATTCATAGGAAAAAATCTCATTATTATAAACAATTCTTCATAAGACAAAAAATTGTGCCTGAAAAAAAGTGCATCTAAGAAAAAAATACAAACATCACCGATTTGGACATATCTGGTATTGATTTCAAACATACCATCAAAGCCCAAAAGTGTCTATATAGGATTAAGTTAACCACCATAATCGCTCAAATAGAGCCAAAAACATATCACCAATTGCTTAATGGCTTATTGTGTAACCAAAGACTCTTTTTGACCATCACCATATGTGAAAGCATAAAATGCACGGGTCGCTGCCCATCTTCAACCCCACATCAAACAAACAGCAAGCCAGTGTCGATCAAAACAACAAGCAGATTACCCCCTATGTAAACAGAGAACAAAGACACCAAAAACCACCCCACAGGAGCAGTAATTATTAAATTAATCATGGGGGTGATCCCCTTGCTTTAGAGGAAAACAGTCCCACAACACCTACCTATCTTACCTAAATAAGAATCGAAAAAACAAAACAGAAATAGAACAAAAATAACCCAGGTTCGCTGAGGGCCAGATATTCCGTTAGCCCTAGTTTATTAACAATAGTTTAAGATGGATAGGAGATATGTGATTCAATGCCCACCCAGTTACGACCTCTAAAGAACTCAACATTACAATTTGCTGACCGAGAAACTCTACAAGATTAAAAACTAAACAAACAACAAACAAAGACAACAAATACAGTAAAAACAACAGTAACCTATTGTAATAGTAATATCTAGTGTGGAAATATACCCATTGAAGATACACTAGCAGTATATATGCTGACTTTATAGAAAAATAGTGACATCCTAGAGATGTGATGTAAGTAGGATCTGAATCGGAAGGGATCATGGACTCTCGCCAATGTATATGAATCGAGGACTCTCATTGTTGAAGATCGTAAATGTACTCCCATCAATGGACTCCCATCACAGGAGGCACTGCCACCCTGTGTGAACATTAAGACCTCTTGGTTGTAATGTCCCCAATTCGAACATCCATCTGGCTTCTTTCTTTAGGAGAATTGTCGCCCTGTCGCCTCCTCTATTCAACTTAGGTACATGGTCGATGATCCGAAACCTCATATCTGTGACTGTATGTCCAGCTTCAAAAAAGTGGCGGGCAACCGGTTGGTCGGATTTCCCGTTGTTGATAGCAGATCTGATGCTGGACCGATGGTTTGCCATTCGAGTCCTAGCATCATCTGTCGTCTTGCCGGTATAGTATTTGCCACATGGACAATTCAGAAGATATACGATGTATGTGGTGGTGCAAGTAACCACATGTTTGATTCTATATCTCTTTCTGCGATCTGGGTGTTGAAATAATGTCCCAGCAATCATAGCATTACATGTAACACAACCTAGACATTTATAGCATCCAGCTTTCTTGCTGAGCCAGGTGGTATGTATGGCTTCAGTGATGTCTGTCTTCACTAACAGATCTCTAAGGCTTCGTCCCCTTCTATAGCCTATCCGTGGCTTTTGCCATTTAGTAAAGGGTAAATTCGGGTCTGCTTCCAATAACTTCCATTCTTCCTTTAAAGATTGAGTGATGCGATACTTGTCTGGTGTGTAAGTAGTTACAAAAGTCATTTGAGGTGACTTCAGATTGTCAGTAGTCTTACTACTTGTGGGCATCATGGCCAACGTGCGCATTTCAGTAAGCACCTTTTGGCTATATCCTCTTTCTCTAAACCTTTGTGTCATTTCTTCAAGCTGCACCGTGCATCTCTCATTTTCAGTGTTGTTTCTGATCACTCGTTGGTATTGTGCTTTTGGGATGTTCTTGATTAGACTTGGTTGGTGGCAGCTGCGAGCATGTAGGATTGAATTCCGATCGGTTGTCTTCCTAAACAGAGTAGTACCCAGCTTGGTGTCATTCTTAAAGACTCGAACATCTAGATAGTGTACAGCTTCATTGCTGGTGGTGTGACTAAATCTGATGGTACTGTCAATCCCATTGATGGTCCGAATCCATGTGTCCAGTGTGTTCGCACCATCTTCCCATATCAGGAACAAGTCATCAATATAGCGACAATAATATTTTATTTCAGGTTTTTCAAAAATCTTCAATTGATTGATCTCATAATCAGCCATGAAGAGATTGGCTAGTGATGGGGCCACATTGGACCCCATCGCCGTGCCGGAGATTTGCAAATAGTAGGTTTTATCGAACCGAAAGTAATTTTCAGAGAGGCATATATCCAAAAGTTTTATGAGTACCTCTTCAGAGGGACCAATGTAAGGAACTTGTCTAAGACATTTGGCCACTGCTGCTATACCCAAGGTGTGTGGTATAACAGTGTATAAGCTTGAAACGTCCAGTGTGACCAAAATGTCTGTTGGTTTCATATCTGTAATCCGTAGTATGTGAGCCATAAAATCAGAAGAGTCCCGAATGTATGATCTTTGTTGCTTAACCCAAGGTTGTAGGAAGGAGTCAACATATTCAGCCAGTGGTTGGAGCAGTGAACCCCTGGCTGACACAATCGGCCTACCAGGGGGATTCTTGCTATCCTTGTGAACTTTAGGAAGTGTATATAGTAAGGGGACCACTGGAAAGTCCCGTTTCAGAAAGTTGTAATGGTTCTGTGTGATCTGACCCTCAGTGAGCAATTGTTGTATGGTGGTATCAATTTTCTTTTTGAGTCTCATCGTAGGATCACTCGGGAGAGGTTGATATGTTTCTGTATCAGACAGTTGTTTTAGAATTTCTCTCTTGTAGTCTATAGTGTTCATAACCACTATGCCCCCGCCTTTATCGGCGGGGCGTATGACAATAGAAGGGTCTTTCTGTAATGAGCCTATAGCAATTCTTTCTTCTTTGGTCAGATTATCACCTCCCTGAGGTGTCAATTTTTTTAGGAATCTGTTCCGTTAAAAATTGTGTGACTGTTTGGATGGTGGCGTTGTTAGAATGAGGATCGAACCGTCCTCTTGGTTTGAATCTATCTATGGCATCTATATCATTTTCTTCAGTGCCAAAGAATTCCTTTAGTCTCAGATTCCGCCCATATTTCTGAATGTCTATATATAACTCAAAATTGTCTTTATTAGTGACTGGTACAAATGACAGTCCTTTGTTGAGCAGACTCATCTCAGCCTCATTAAGTATACGGTCACTGATGTTGAACACTATATTCGTTTTTACAACTGTGTTGGAGGGCGGCGGGCGATGCCCCCCCCTCCTCGTGTGCGGCCTCGGCCTCGGCCTAAAAAACGGTTCCCAGAGCTGGGTGGTAATGTGGTGATAATGTTCTTGGGATTATCCCACTGTTGATAACCTCGGCCCCCTCTGGAGCGTGTAATAACCCCTCTTGAAGAACCTTCAATGGCTGTCTGATCATTGTCTGGGTCTGAGCTATCTCCTGAACTGGATTCCACAGTGGTCATATTCTTTTTGGTAAATCTTCTTTCACGACGAGGGCGAAATGCCCGTCTATCTTCCGGTGCCATCATCCATCTATATATGCTTTTATATGTGTAGTCTTGATTTACCGTCTGCAGTTTCCTGTTCTTGAATGCTATCAGTTCTTGTTTGTAAGTTTTTACTTGGATCTCCAATTTATTTATCCAATCTGTGTTTGTATCTGCCCTTAGGGTTGGTAACTTCTCCGTTTCACATAGATTAATTTCTATCTTGACTTCTCTGAGGGGTCGACCAACTTCCCTTATGACTAAAAGCATCAGATCGAAGGAGCACTTATTGAGAATCTTGCACCAATTGATGCAAAATTCAGTATTGGAACGACCAATAGTTGGCACATTCCTAATCCTAAATCCTCTAGGGATCATGCGTCGTTTATGATAATCGGATAGGTAGGTCCCATGTAAATTCAGATCCACTTCTCTCTGTTTCAATTTAATTAAGGTGTTGTAGATTGATTGGTGCGATTCCTCCACCTGCTGTTCCTCTATGGAACCAAAACGGATGCTTTCAGCATCTTCGTCTGTGAAGGTAAAGATGTCTTCATTTTTATCCTCTGATATAATAATCGGTATATCACTAGTAGCAGATTCTATGGAAGTCATATTGACTGTCTTGACACGGGGAAGGAATTCCAAAATAACCCCTGTGTGGGTGCACTCCACGAAGAGTATTCAAATTTTTATATGTTGTGAGTGTGTGCACTCTCACCATCCGTCAACAGCTGCCAGGGTGCTATAATGCGTTACAATAATTTTAGAAAGGTTAAGCACTCACTGGACTGCAGTCATCTGTGTAATAACAATTTTATTAGTGACGTTTCGGGACAAAAACAGTCCCTTCCTCTGACAAAGAGCAACACAAAATATCAAACTTTTAAAGGTGAACAAAACCCTCCCCTGTGTGCACAACCCAATCACTGTGATCTGCGTGTGTGGTCTAGAGAAACCAGTCTCCTGATAGGTTAAGGACCAAAGGTCAATTGAATTGATAGGATAAACAACTGTCCATCAATAGTGTGTGTTAATCTAAATGTTTTAAAAGTGAACTAAAGTGAATTAAAATGCAAAGTTCAGGGTCAGCAACAAGTATAAATGAAAATCCAGGCAGCAGCTGGTGTAACAAGGTCGTATGAGGCTGTGTGAGCAAGAATGTAACATAATAACCCCAACCAATGGCAATAATCAACACAAAAGGTGCTGGCTCGAGCAACCAATCACATACCAATATAATGTATCTGACTACTCCCCTCGAGGCAACAGTAACCAACACACCCCATTCAACTGAACCAATCTGTCAGTATGGCTCTAGCCTCACTGTGTATATATAGAGAGGGTCTCATGTAATATCCCCTCTGTCAGTCGGCATTTGTGCCTAACACATAATAAATTTCATTAGTGCGATCTTACATTGCTATCGCTCAAAACGAAAAACATCTAAGTCTGGCCAATGGCATATCAGTATGAAGCCACGCACCACTCCTGCACCAATCACGCGCTTTGTTTACTAGCTGTTGTGTTAGCGCGTCACCCGCCAATGAGGATGGAGTGTAGGGCCACACACCCCTGATCGGCCAATCACGTATTTCAAATCCCGTTTGTCAACAATGAGTGCACGCCCTAATGTCCGTGTATAATGCATATTGACCTGGGCAGCAAAAACAAAAACATTTAGCGAATCATGTAAAACTATCAGTCATAATGCCCCCGACTCCACTACCAAAGTTATCCGAGTGATTCAATCACGGATGATGTTGATCGATCTGATGTTAACAGATATAATGTTGTAATGGCACGGCAGCACCCAATGGTATTGTGGTGTGGGGCCACATAACCCTGGTACATGTGAGACCTAAAGCGAGTACATGCCCTGGCGTTTATAACTTGTGCAAATTCCCATGGATAGTATTGTACATCTATAGCGATCGTAACAATTTATCAGAGCCACCCCTATCACATTATTATTAAGAAAAATTATTCTTAAGCCAAAATTATTCATAGGAAAAAAATTATTCATAGGAAAAAATCTCATTATTATAAACAATTCTTCATAAGACAAAAAATTGTGCCTGAAAAAAAGTGCATCTAAGAAAAAAATACAAACATCACCGATTTGGACATATCTGGTATTGATTTCAAACATACCATCAATCCCAAAAGTGTCTATATAGGATTAAGTTAACCACCATAATCGCTCAAATAGAGCCAAAAACATATCACCAATTGCTTAATGGCTTATTGTGTAACCAAAGACTCTTTTTGACCATCACCATATGTGAAAGCATAAAATGCACGGGTCGCTGCCCATCTTCAACCCCACATCAAACAAACAGCAAGCCAGTGTCGATCAAAACAACAAGCAGATTACCCCCTATGTAAACAGAGAACAAAGACACCAAAAACCACCCCACAGGAGCAGTAATTATTAAATTAATCATGGGGGTGATCCCCTTGCTTTAGAGGAAAACAGTCCCACAACACCTACCTATCTTACCTAAATAAGAATCGAAAAAACAAAACAGAAATAGAACAAAAATAACCCAGGTTCGCTGAGGGCCAGATATTCCGTTAGCCCTAGTTTATTAACAATAGTTTAAGATGGATAGGAGATATGTGATTCAATGCCCACCCAGTTACGACCTCTAAAGAACTCAACATTACAATTTGCTGACCGAGAAACTCTACAAGATTAAAAACTAAACAAACAACAAACAAAGACAACAAATACAGTAAAAACAACAGTAACCTATTGTAATAGTAATATCTAGTGTGGAAATATACCCATTGAAGATACACTAGCAGTATATATGCTGACTTTATAGAAAAATAGTGACATCCTAGAGATGTGATGTAAGTAGGATCTGAATCGGAAGGGATCATGGACTCTCGCCAATGTATATGAATCGAGGACTCTCATTGTTGAAGATCGTAAATGGACTCCCATCACAGGAAGCACTGCCACCCTGTGTGAACATTAAGACCTCTTGGTTGTAATGTCCCCAATTCGAACATCCATCTGGCTTCTTTCTTTAGGAGAATTGTCGCCCTGTCGCCTCCTCTATTCAACTTAGGTACATGGTCGATGATCCGAAACCTCATATCTGTGACTGTATGTCCAGCTTCAAAAAAGTGGCGGGCAACCGGTTGGTCGGATTTCCCGTTGTTGATAGCAGATCTGATGCTGGACCGATGGTTTGCCATTCGAGTCCTAGCATCATCTGTCGTCTTGCCGGTATAGTATTTGCCACATGGACAATTCAGAAGATATACGATGTATGTGGTGGTGCAAGTAACCACATGTTTGATTCTATATCTCTTTCTGCGATCTGGGTGTTGAAATAATGTCCCAGCAATCATAGCATTACATGTAACACAACCTAGACATTTATAGCATCCAGCTTTCTTGCTGAGCCAGGTGGTATGTATGGCTTCAGTGATGTCTGTCTTCACTAACAGATCTCTAAGGCTTCGTCCCCTTCTATAGCCTATCCGTGGCTTTTGCCATTTAGTAAAGGGTAACTTCGGGTCTGCTTCCAATAACTTCCATTCTTCCTTTAAAGATTGAGTGATGCGATACTTGTCTGGTGTGTAAGTAGTTACAAAAGTCATTTGAGGTGACTTCAGATTGTCAGTAGTCTTACTACTTGTGGGCATCATGGCCAACGTGAGCATTTCAGTAAGCACCTTTTGGCTATATCCTCTTTCTCTAAACCTTTGTGTCATTTCTTCAAGCTGCACCGTGCATCTCTCATTTTCAGTGTTGTTTCTGATCACTCGTTGGTATTGTGCTTTTGGGATGTTCTTGATTAGACTTGGTTGGTGGCAGCTGCGAGCATGTAGGATTGAATTCCGATCGGTTGTCTTCCTAAACAGAGTAGTACCCAGCTTGGTGTCATTCTTAAAGACTCGAACATCTAGATAGTCTACAGCTTCATTGCTGGTGGTGTGACTAAATCTGATGGTACTGTCAATCCCATTGATGGTCCGAATCCATGTGTCCAGTGTGTTCGCACCATCTTCCCATATCAGGAACAAGTCATCAATATAGCGACAATAATATTTTATTTCAGGTTTTTCAAAAATCTTCAATTGATTGATCTCATAATCAGCCATGAAGAGATTGGCTAGTGATGGGGCCACATTGGACCCCATCGCCGTGCCGGAGATTTGCAAATAGTAGGTTTTATCGAACCGAAAGTAATTTTCAGAGAGGCATATATCCAAAAGTTTTATGAGTACCTCTTCAGAGGGACCAATGTAAGGAACTTGTCTAAGACATTTGGCCACTGCTGCTATACCCAAGGTGTGTGGTATAACAGTGTATAAGCTTGAAATGTCCAGTGTGACCAAAATGTCTGTTGGTTTCATATCTGTAATCCGTAGTATGTGAGCCATAAAATCAGAAGAGTCCCGAATGTATGATCTTTGTTGCTTAACCCAAGGTTGTAGGAAGGAGTCAACATATTCAGCCAGTGGTTGGAGCAGTGAACCCCTGGCTGACACAATCGGCCTACCAGGGGGATTCTTGCTATCCTTGTGAACTTTAGGAAGTGTATATAGTAAGGGGACCACTGGAAAGTCCCGTTTCAGAAAGTTGTAATGGTTCTGTGTGATCTGACCCTCAGTGAGCAATTGTTGTATGGTGGTATCAATTTTCTTTTTGAGTCTCATCGTAGGATCACTCGGGAGAGGTTGATATGTTTCTGTATCAGACAGTTGTTTTAGAATTTCTCTCTTGTAGTCTATAGTGTTCATAACCACTATGCCCCCGCCTTTATCGGCGGGGCGTATGACAATAGAAGGGTCTTTCTGTAATGAGCCTATAGCAATTCTTTCTTCTTTGGTCAGATTATCACCTCCCCGAGGTGTCAATTTTTTAGGAATCTGTTCCGTTAAAAATTGTGTGACTGTTTGGATGGTGGCGTTGTTAGAATGAGGATCGAACCGTCCTCTTGGTTTGAATCTATCTATGGCATCTATATCATTTTCTTCAGTGCCAAAGAATTCCTTTAGTCTCAGATTCCGCCCATATTTCTGAATGTCTATATATAACTCAAAATTGTCTTTATTAGTGACTGGTACAAATGACAGTCCTTTGTTGAGCAGACTCATCTCAGCCTCATTAAGTATACGGTCACTGATGTTGAACACTATATTCGTTTTTACAACTGTGTTGGAGGGCGGCGGGCGATGCCCCCCCCTCCTCGTGTGCGGCCTCGGCCTCGGCCTAAAAAACGGTTCCCAGAGCTGGGTGGTAATGTGGTGATAATGTTCTTGGGATTATCCCACTGTTGATAACCTCGGCCCCCTCTGGAGCGTGTAATAACCCCTCTTGAAGAACCTTCAATGGCTGTCTGATCATTGTCTGGGTCTGAGCTATCTCCTGAACTGGATTCCACAGTGGTCATATTCTTTTTGGTAAATCTTCTTTCACGACGAGGGCGAAATGCCCGTCTATCTTCCGGTGCCATCATCCATCTATATATGCTTTTATATGTGTAGTCTTGATTTACCGTCTGCAGTTTCCTGTTCTTGAATGCTATCAGTTCTTGTTTGTAAGTTTTTACTTGGATCTCCAATTTATTTATCCAATCTGTGTTTGTATCTGCCCTTAGGGTTGGTAACTTCTCCGTTTCACATAGATTAATTTCTATCTTGACTTCTCTGAGGGGTCGACCAACTTCCCTTATGACTAAAAGCATCAGATCGAAGGAGCACTTATTGAGAATCTTGCACCAATTGATGCAAAATTCAGTATTGGAACGACCAATAGTTGGCACATTCCTAATCCTAAATCCTCTAGGGATCATGCGTCGTTTATGATAATCGGATAGGTAGGTCCCATGTAAATTCAGATCCACTTCTCTCTGTTTCAATTTAATTAAGGTGTTGTAGATTGATTGGTGCGATTCCTCTACCTGCTGTTCCTCTATGGAACCAAAACGGATGCTTTCAGCATCTTCGTCTGTGAAGGTAAAGATGTCTTCATTTTTATCCTCTGATATAATAATCGGTATATCACTAGTAGCAGATTCTATGGAAGTCATATTGACTGTCTTGACACGGGGAAGGAATTCCAAAATAACCCCTGTGTGGGTGCACTCCACGAAGAGTATTCAAATTTTTATATGTTGTGAGTGTGTGCACTCTCACCATCCGTCAACAGCTGCCAGGGTGCTATAATGCGTTGCAATAATTTTAGAAAGGTTAAGCACTCACTGGACTGCAGTCATCTGTGTAATAACAATTTTAGTAGTGACGTTTCGGGACAAAAACAGTCCCTTCCTCTGACAAAGAGCAACACAAAATATCAAACTTTTAAAGGTGAACAAAACCCTCCCCTGTGTGCACAACCCAATCACTGTGATCTGCGTGTGTGGTCTAGAGAAACCAGTCTCCTGATAGGTTAAGGACCAAAGGTCAATTAAATTGATAGGATAAACAACTGTCCATCAATAGTGTGTGTTAATCTAAATGTTTTAAAAGTGAACTAAAGTGAATTAAAATGCAAAGTTCAGGGTCAGCAACAAGTATAAATGAAAATCCAGGCAGCAGCTGGTGTAACAAGGTCGTATGAGGCTGTGTGAGCAAGAATGTAACATAATAACCCCAACCTATGGCAATAATCAACACAAAAGGTGCTGGCTCGAGCAACCAATCACATACCAATATAATGTATCTGACTACTCCCCTCGAGGCAACAGTAACCAACACACCCCATTCAACTGAACCAATCTGTCAGTATGGCTCTAGCCTCACTGTGTATATATAGAGAGGGTCTCATGTAATATCCCCTCTGTCAGTCGGCATTTGTGCCTAACACATAATAAATTTCATTAGTGCGATCTTACATTGCTATCGCTCAAAACGAAAAACATCTAAGTCTGGCCAATGGCATATCAGTATGAAGCCACGCACCACTCCTGCACCAATCACGCGCTTTGTTTACTAGCTGTTGTGTTAGCGCGTCACCCGCCAATGAGGATGGAGTGTAGGGCCACACACCCCTGATCGGCCAATCACGTATTTCAAATCCCGTTTGTCAACAATGAGTGCACGCCCTAATGTCCGTGTATAATGCATATTGACCTGGGCAGCAAAAACAAAAACATTTAGCGAATCATGTAAAACTATCAGTCATAATGCCCCCGACTCCACTACCAAAGTTATCCGAGTGATTCAATCACGGATGATGTTGATCGATCTGATGTTAACAGATATAATGTTGTAATGGCACGGCAGCACCCAATGGTATTGTGGTGTGGGGCCACATAACCCTGGTACATGTGAGACCTAAAGCGAGTACATGCCCTGGCGTTTATAACTTGTGCAAATTCCCATGGATAGTATTGTACATCTATAGCGATCGTAACAATTTATCAGAGCCACCCCTATCACATTATTATTAAGAAAAATTATTCTTAAGCCAAAATTATTCATAGGAAAAAAATTATTCATAGGAAAAAATCTCATTATTATAAACAATTCTTCATAAGACAAAAAATTGTGCCTGAAAAAAAGTGCATCTAAGAAAAAAATACAAACATCACCGATTTGGACATATCTGGTATTGATTTCAAACATACCATCAAAGCCCAAAAGTGTCTATATAGGATTAAGTTAACCACCATAATCGCTCAAATAGAGCCAAAAACATATCACCAATTGCTTAATGGCTTATTGTGTAACCAAAGACTCTTTTTGACCATCACCATATGTGAAAGCATAAAATGCACGGGTCGCTGCCCATCTTCAACCCCACATCAAACAAACAGCAAGCCAGTGTCGATCAAAACAACAAGCAGATTACCCCCTATGTAAACAGAGAACAAAGACACCAAAAACCACCCCACAGGAGCAGTAATTATTAAATTAATCATGGGGGTGATCCCCTTGCTTTAGAGGAAAACAGTCCCACAACACCTACCTATCTTACCTAAATAAGAATTGAAAAAACAAAACAGAAATAGAACAAAAATAACCCAGGTCCGCTGAGGGCCAGATATTCCGTTAGCCCTAGTTTATTAACAATAGTTTAAGATGGATAGGAGATATGTGATTCAATGCCCACCCAGTTACGACCTCTAAAGAACTCAACATTACAATTTGCTGACCGAGAAACTCTACAAGATTAAAAACTAAACAAACAACAAACAAAGACAACAAATACAGTAAAAACAACAGTAACCTATTGTAATAGTAATATCTAGTGTGGAAATATACCCATTGAAGGTACACTAGCAGTATATATGCTGACTTTATAGAAAAATAGTGACATCCTAGAGATGTGATGTAAGTAGGATCTGAATTGGAAGGGATCATGGACTCTCGCCAATGTATATGAATCGAGGACTCTCATTGTTGAAGATCATAAATGTACTCCCATCAATGGACTCCCATCACAGGAAGCACTGCCACCCTGTGTGAACATTAAGACCTCTTGGTTGTAATGTCCCCAATTCGAACATCCATCTGGCTTCTTTCTTTAGGAGAATTGTCGCCCTGTCGCCTCCTCTATTCAACTTAGGTACATGGTCGATGATCCGAAACCTCATATCTGTGACTGTATGTCCAGCTTCAAAAAAGTGGCGGGCAA
The DNA here is from genome assembly GCF_027579735.1 of Bombina bombina. NCBI lineage: Eukaryota > Metazoa > Chordata > Amphibia > Anura > Bombinatoridae > Bombina > Bombina bombina. The sequence continues at coordinate 112,721,091 of NC_069507.1, forward strand.
CCGGTTGGTCGGATTTCCCGTTGTTGATAGCAGATCTGATGCTGGACCGATGGTTTGCCATTCGAGTCCTAGCATCATCTGTCGTCTTGCCGGTATAGTATTTGCCACATGGACAATTCAGAAGATATACGATGTATGTGGTGGTGCAAGTAACCACATGTTTGATTCTATATCTCTTTCTGCGATCTGGGTGTTGAAAAAATGTCCCAGCAATCATAGCATTACATGTGACACAACCTAGACATTTATAGCATCCAGCTTTCTTGCTGAGCCAGGTGGTATGTATGGCTTCAGTGATGTCTGTCTTCACTAACAGATCTCTAAGGCTTCGTCCCCTTCTATAGCCTATCCGTGGCTTTTGCCATTTAGTAAAGGGTAACTTCGGGTCTGCTTCCAATAACTTCCATTCTTCCTTTAAAGATTGAGTGATGCGATACTTGTCTGGTGTGTAAGTAGTTACAAAAGTCATTTGAGGTGACTTCAGATTGTCAGTAGTCTTACTACTTGTGGGCATCATGGCCAACGTGCGCATTTCAGTAAGCACCTTTTGGCTATATCCTCTTTCTCTAAACCTTTGTGTCATTTCTTCAAGCTGCACCATGCATCTCTCATTTTCAGTGTTGTTTCTGATCACTCGTTGGTATTGTGCTTTTGGGATGTTCTTGATTAGACTTGGTTGGTGGCAGCTGCGAGCATGTAGGATTGAATTCCGATCGGTTGT
>NC_069507.1:113024311-113121811 GCF_027579735.1 Bombina bombina
GATGTTTCTAATGTCGGAGCTCTCGTTCCTTGCTGCCGTCTGCCAAGCCCTCCCACCGGAAGTCCCCAAATTATATACAATTCTTAAAATAATAGGCATTATACATGACAATGCACATCATGTTAACATTGTATATAAATGCAATGTTAAACTTAAACTACCCCTACACTACTTTTCTACCTAACAGCTAACATCCCCTAAGTTACTAAAAATAACAAACACTGAAATTACTGAAAAAAGAAAGACTACCAAAAATAAACCCACAGTTATGCCTACACTAAAAATAAAATACCCTTCAAAAAACAAAAACAAACAAACAAAAAAAAAAATAACAAAAACATATACTAACACTAAAAGTTACTATAGCAATAGCCCTTTGAATGGCTTTTTGTTTGGCATTGCCCTAAAGCATTGGTTTTTAAACCTGTCGGCAGGCCTGCCTATCAGGCCACATTTTGAGGATATCTGAACTGGAGCACAGGTGATTAGTAAACATGGTTATTTTACCTGTTCTGTTGGGGAGGCCTGAGGACAGGTTTGAAAACCAGTGCCTTAAAGGGACACTGAACCCAAATTTTTTCTTTTGTAATTCAGAAACAGCATGCAATTTTAAGCAACTTTCTAATTTACTCCTATTATCAATTGTTCTTTGTTCTCTTGCTTTCTTTATTTGAAAAAGAAGGCATCTAAGCTTTTTTTTGGTTTCAGTACTCTGGACAGCACTATTTTATTGGTGGATGAATTTATCCACCAATCAGCAAGGACAACCCAGGTTGTTCACCAAAAATGGGCCGGCATCTTAACTTACATTCTTACATTTCAAGAGAATGAAGACAATTTGATAATAGGAGTAAATTAGAAAGTTGCTTAAAATTTCATGCTCAATCTGAATCAAGAAAGAAAAATTTAGGGTACAGTGTCCCTTTAAAGCAATTTAGCTCCAAAAAATAGGAACCCATTCTACAATAAAATAACCCCACCCAAAAAAAGCCTAGCTAAAAAAACACCTTAAATCTCCTTGAAAAGGGCATTGTCCTAAAGTGTAACAAATCTTTTGCCCATTAAAAAAAATAAAAAATAAAAAATCTATTTTTAAAAAACCTATCCTAAAAAAAGCTTAAAAAAATCTTATACTAAAAAAGTATTGCCCTGAAAAGGGAATTTAGTAGGCCAGTGCCCTAAGGTTAACATATCTTTCTTTCATGTAATTGGCAAGAGTCCATGAGCTAGTAACGTATGGGATATACAATCCGTCCCAAATCTCAAAATGCCTATAAATACACTCCTCACCACACCCACAATTCAGTTTTACAAACTTTGCCTCCCTATGGAGGTGGTGAAGTAAGTTTGTGCTTGATTTTCTTCGTTGATATGCGCTTCTCAGCATTTTGAAGCCCGATTCCTCTCAGAGTACAGTGTTTGTCAGAGGGATGTGAAGAGAGTATCACCTATTGATTCTATGGTTTTCCTCATGGGAAATCTTTTCAAAGGTTCTCTGTTATCGGTCGTAGAGATTCATCTCATACCTCCCTTTTCCGATCGACGATATATTCTCATATTCCATTACCTCTACTGATTTGGTACTGGTTTGGCTATCTGTTATATGCGGATGGGTGTCTTTTGGTAAGTATGTTTTCATTACTTAAGACACTCTCAGCTATGGTTTGACACTTTATGTATTAATATAAAGTTTTAAATATATGTATTGTACTTATATTTGCCATGAGTCAGGTTTATGTATATTTCCTTTCTTTCATGTAATTGGCAAGAGTCCATGAGCTAGTGACCTATGGGATATACAATCCTACCAGGAGGGGCAAAGTTTCACAAACCTCAAAATGCCTATAAATACACCCCTCACCACACCCACAATTCAGTTTTACAAACTTTGCCTCCTATGGAGGTGGTGAAGTAAGTTTGTGCTAAGACTTCTACGTTGATATGCGCTTCGCAGCATTGTTGAAGCCTGATTCCTCTCAGAGTACAGCGAATGTCAGAGGGACGTGAAGGGAGTATCACTTATTGAATATGATGATTTCCCAAACGGGGGTCTTTTTCATAGGTTCTCTGTTATCGGTCGTAGAGATTCATCTCCTACCTCCCTTTTCAGATCGACGATATACTCTCAATTTAACATTACCTCTACTGGTTTGGCTATCTGCTATATGTGGATGGGTGTCTTTTGGTAAGTATGTTTTTTATTACTTAAAGGGACATAATACTCATATGCTAAATCACTTGAAACTGATGCAGTATAACTGTAAAAAGCTGACAGGAAAATATCACCTGAGCATCTCTATGTAAAGAAGGAAGATATTTTACCTCACAATCTCCTCAGCTCAGCAGAGTAAGTTCTGTGTAAAATGTTATACTCAGCTGCTCCCAGCTGCAGGTAAAAAAAAAAAAAAAATGAAGAAATGAACAGCAGTCAATCAGCATCAGCAGTGCTGAGGTCATGAACTCTTTTACTGTGATCTCATGAGATTTGACTTAACTCTCATGAGATTTCATAGTAAGCTTCCTTTACCTGATTGGTGAAATAATATGAGAGTGCACAATGCTCATCCCTTCTGCTGTCCTAGGACAGACACACTAAAATGCTGCTTAGAAATCCTTTACAATGGGAGGTGGCTACTGAGGAACTTTTGAGGTAAAATATATAAATATATTCTTTTTTACATAGAGATGTTCAGGTGATATTTTCTAGACAGCTTTTTACAGCTATGCTGCATCACTTTCAAGTGTTTAAACATTTGGGTATTATGGCCCTTTAAGACACCTCAGCTATGGTTTGGCACTTTATGCATTTATATAAAGTTCTAAATATATGTATTGTACTTATATTTGCCATGAGTCAGGTTCATATTTGGGGACTATAAACATTTTTTAAAAGAAATTTATTTCTTACCTGGGGTTTAGTCTTTTTTTCAATTGACTACTTCTTGCAAATTGTGGGTATTAGGCCCGCGGGTGCGTCAAATGCTAAACTTTATTGCATCACTCTTGGCGCAAAAATATTTATGGCGCGAAAAAATACGTCTATGACGCAACTTCGTCATTTCCGGCGTCATACTTGACACCGAGACCTTTCACATGGTTGCGTCATTAGTGACGAGAGTGTTTGTTACGTTGTGCGTCATACTTGGCGCTAAACTTTTTCATTATTTCAATACCCCATTGATGTCTGCCTCTTGCCTTTTTCTCTATCAGAGGGCTATGCTATTTGCATTTTTTCCCATTCCTGAAACTGTCATATAAGGAAATAGATAAGTTTGCTTTATATGTTGTTTTTTCTCTTACATTTTGCAAGATGTCTCAATCTGATCCTGCCTCAGAACTTTCTGCTGGAACATTGCTGCTTGACATCGGTTCTACCAAAGCTAAGTGGATTTGTTGCAAAATTGTAGAAATTATTTCGACGAATGTCATTTGTAATAGTTGTCATGATAAACGTTTACATGCAGATAGTGTAATTATATCAGTAATAGTACATTGCCACAAGTTGCAGTTCCTTCAACTTCTAATGTGCATGATATACCTGTAAATTTTATAGAATTTGTTTCTGATTCTATCCTGAAGGCTTTGTCTGCATTTCCACCTTCTAATAAATGTAAAAGGTCTTTTAAAACTTCTCATTTAGTTGATGAAATTTCAAATGACCAACAATATAATAATTTATCCTCTTCTGATAAGGATCTATCTGATACAGAAGATCCTTCCTCAGACATTGACACTGACACATCTACTTATTTATTTAAAATAGAGTATATGCGTTGTTTATTAAAAGAAGTGTTAATTACTTTGGATATTGAGGTAACCAGTCCTCTTGACGTTCAGTCTAATAAACGTTTAAATGCTGTTTTTAAACCTCCTGTGGTTTCTCCAGGGGATTTTACTATTCCTGAGGCTATTTCTGATATGATTTCTAAGGAATGGAATAAGCCAGGTTCTTCTTTTATTCCTTCTTCAAGGTTTAAAAAAATGTATCCTTTACCAGCAAAATCTATAGAGTTTTGGGAAAAAATCCCCAAAGTTGATGGGGCTATTTCTACTCTTGCTAAACGTACCACTATTCCTATGGAAGATAGTACTTCCTTTAAGGATCCTTTAGATAGGAAGCTTGAATCTTATCTAAGGAAGACCTATTTATATTCAGGTCATCTTCTCAGACCTGCAATTTCTTTGGCTGATGTTGCGGCTGCATCAACTTTCTGGTTGGAGAATTTAGAGCAACAGGAATTGGATTCTGACTTATCTAGCATTATTCGCTTACTGCAATATGCTAATCACTTTATTTGTGATGCTATTTTTGATATTATCAAAACTGATGTTAGATCCATGTCTTTAGCTATATTAGCTAGAAGAGCTTTGTGGCTTAAATCTTGGAATGCTGATATGACATCTAAATCTAGATTACTATCTCTTTCTTTCCAAGGTAATAATTTATTTGGTTCTCAGTTGGATTCTATTATTTCAACTGTCACTGGGGGAAAGGGAGTTTTTCTGCCTCAGGATAAAAAACCTAATAGTAAATCTAAGGCTTCTAACCGTTTTCGTTCCTTTCGTCAGAATAAGGAACAAAAACTCAATCCTCCCCCCAAGGAATCTGCTTCCAATTGGAAGCCTTCCTCAAATTGGAATAAATCCAAGCCATTTAGGAAACCAAAGTCAGCCCCTAAGTCTGCATGAAGGTGCGGCCCTCATTCCAGCTCAGCTGGTAGGGGGCAGATTAAGGTTTTTCAAGGATATTTGGATAACATCTGTCCAAAATCAATGGATTCAGAGCATTGTCTCTCAAGGGTATTGAATAGGATTCAGAGTAAGACCTCCTGTGAAAAGATTTTTTTCTCTCACATATCCCAGCAAATCCAGTAAAAGCTCAGGATTTCCTGAAGTGTGTTTCAGACCTGGAGTCTTCAGGGGTAATCATGCCAGTTCCTCTTCTAGAACAAGGTTTGTGGTTTTATTCAAATCTATTCATTGTCCCAAAGAAGGAAAATGTATTCAGACCAGTTCTTGATCTGAAAATGTTGAATCGTTATGTAAGTACCAACTTTCAAGATGGTGACTATAAGGACTATTCTGCCTTTTGTTCAGCGAGGACATTATATGTCCACAATAGACTTGCAGGATGCATACCTTCATATTCCGATTCATCCAGAACATTATCAGTTCCTGAGATTCTCTTTTCTAGACAAGCATTACCATTTTGTTGCTCTTCCATTTGGCCTAGCAACAGCTCCAAGAATCTTTTCAAAGGTTCTGCGTGCCCTACTGTCTGTAATCAGAGAACAGGGTATTGCGGTGTTTCATTATTTGGACGATATCTTGATACTAGCTCAGTCTTTACATTCTGCAGAATCTCACACAAATCAACTAGTGTTGTTTCTTTGGAAACATGGTTGGAGGATCAATTTACCAAAACGTTTCTTGATTCCTCAGACAAGGGTCACCTTTTTAGGCTTCCAAATAGATTCAGTGTCCATGACTCTGTCTCTAACAGACAAGAGACGTTTAAAATTGGTTGCAGCCTGCCGGGACCTTTAGTCTCAGTCATTCCCTTCAGTGGCTATTTGCATGGAAGTTTTAGGTCTCATGACTGCAGCATCAGACGCAATCCCCTTTGCTCGTTTTCACATGAGACCTCTACAGCTTTGTATGCTGAATCAATGGTGCAGGGATTATACAAAGATATCACAATTAATATCCTTAAATCCCATTGTATGACACTCTCTGACATGGTGCATAGATCACCTTCGTTTAGTTCAAGGAGCTTCTTTTGTTCGGCCAACCTGGACTGTGATCACAACAGATGCGAGTCTTTCAGTTTGGGGAGCAGTTTGGGGATCTCTGACTGCACAAGGGGTTTGGAAATCTCAAGAGGCGAGATTACCAATAAATATTTTAGAACTCCGTGCAATTCTCAGAGCTCTTCAGTTTTGGCCTCTGTTAAAGAGAGAACCTTTCATTTGTTTTCAGACAGACAATATCACAGCAGTGGCAAATGTCAATCATCAGGGTGGGACTCACAGTCCGCAAGCTATGAAAGAAGTATCTCGGATACTTTTCTTTATGCGGATTCCAGCTCCTCTCTAATTTCTGCGGTACATATCCCAGGTGTAGACAATTGGGAGGCGGATTATCTCAGCCGCCAGACTTTACATCCAGGGGAGTGGTCTCTCCATCCAGATGTTTTTCCTCCAATTGTTCAGATGTGGGGTCTTCCAGAGATAGATCTCATGGCCTCTCATCTAAACAAGAAACTTCCCAGATACCTGTCCAGGTCCAGGGATGTTCAGGCGGAAGCAGTGGATGCGCTGACACTTCCTTGGTGTTATCATCCTGCTTACATTTTCCTGCCTCTAGTTCTCCTTCCAAGAGTGATCTCCAGAGTTGCCCGCCTTGACCACTTCCGTTACGGCCAGACCTACTATCTCAAGGTCCGTTTTTCCATCAGGATCTCAAATCATTAAATTTGAAGGTATGGAAATTGAACCCTTAGTACTAAATCATAGAGGTTTCTCTGACTCAGTGATTAATACAATGTTACAAGCTCGTAAATCTGTCTCTAGAAAGATTTATTATAGAGTTTGGAAGACTTACATTTCATGGTGTTCTTCTCATAAATTCTCCTGGCATTCTTTTAGAATTCCTAGAATTTTACAGTTTCTTCAGGATGGTTTGGATAAGGGTTTGTCTCTGCTCTTTCTGTTTTATTTCACAGAAAGATTGCTATACTTCCTGATATACACTGTTTTGTATAGGACTTAGTTCGTATTAAGCCTGTCATTAAATCAATTTCTCCTCCTTGGAGTCTTAATTTGGTTCTGAAGGCTTTACAGGCTCCTCCATTTGAACCTATGCATTCTTTGGACATTAAACTACTTTCTTGGAAAGTGTTGTTCCTTTTGGCCATCTCTTCTGCTAGAAGAGTTTCTGAGCTATCTGCTCTTTCTTGTGAGTCTCCTTTTCTGATTTTTCATCAGGGTAAGGCAGTTTTGCGGACTTCTTTTCAATTTTTACCTAAGGTTGTGAATTCTAACAACATTAATAGAGAAATTGTTGTCCCTTCCTTGTATCCTAATCCTAAGAATTCTTTGGAAAGATCCTTACATTCTTTGGATGTGGTAAGAGCTTTGAAATATTATGTGGAAGCTACTAAAGATTTCAGGAAGACTTCCAGTCTATTTGTTTTATTTTCTGGTCCTAGGAAAGGTCAGAAGGCTTCTGCTATTTCCTTAGCTTCTTGGTTGAAACTTTTGATTCATCAAGCTTATTTGGAGTCGGGTCAGACCCCGCCTCAGAGAATTACAGCTCATTCTACTAGATCAGTCTCCACTTCGTGGGCTTTTCAGAATGAAGCTTCAGTTGATCAGATTTGCAAAGCGGCAACTTGGTCCTCTTTGTATACATTTACTAAATTCTACCGTTTTTATGTATTTGCTTCTTCGGAAGCAGTTTTTGGTAGAAAAGTTCTTCAGGCAGCTGCTTCAGTTTGATTCTTCTGCTTTTGATTTAAGTTTTTTTCTTTCATTTATGAAAATAAACTTATTTTTTTGGGTTGTGGATTAATTTTTTCAGCGGAAAATGGCTGTTTTTATTTTATTCCCTCCCTCTCTAGTGACTCTTGAGTGGAGTTCCACATCTTGGGTATTGCTATCCCATACGTCACTTGCTCATGGACTCTTTCCAATTACATGAAAGAAAACATAATTTATGTAAGAACTTGATAAATTCATTTCTTTCATATTGGCAAGAGTCCATGAGGCCCACCCTTTTTATGGTGGTTATGATTTTTTGTATAAAGTACCCATTATTTCCAAAGTACCCATTATTTCCAAATTTCCTTTGTTGATGCTTTCTACCCCTTTCTTTATCACCCCACTGCTTGGCTATTCATTAAACTGAATTGTGGGTGTGCTGAGGGGTGTATTTATAGGAATTTTGAGGTTTGGGAAACTTTGCCCCTCCTGGTAGGATTGTATATCCCATACATCACTAGCTCATGGACTCTTGCCAATATGAAAGAAATGAATTTATCAGGTAAGTTCTTACATAAATTATGTTTTTGCAGACTTTCAGTTTTAAAATTGGGAAACATATTTAGGAAGCTACTTTTTCTTACCTGGGGTATAGTCTTTTCTTCAAATTCAATTTTTTTTGTCGCAAAGGTACGTTCGGTGGCGCAAATTCGTCATTTCCGGCATCTTAGTTGATGCCAGGTTTCCTTGCGCAAGGTTTTGTCTGCCATGACGCGAGTTGCGTAATTTCCGGTTGTTGTTAGCGACAAAAAATGTCATTTTGCGTTGTGTGTCATACTTGGCGCCAAATAATTTAATTATTTAAACCCACACTCTATGCTCAGAGGGCTATGCTGTTTGCATTTTTTTTCCCATTCCTGAAACTGCCATATAAGGAAATTGATAATTTTGCTTTATATGTTGTTTTTTTCTCTTACATTTGCAAGATGTTTCAATCTGATCCTGTCTCAGAAACCACTGTTGGAACCCTGCTGCCTAATAACAGTTCTACCAAAGCTAAGTGTATTTGTTGTAAGTTAGCAGAGATTATATCTTCAGCTGTAGTATGTAACAGTTGTCATGATAAGCTTTTACATGCAGAGAATGTATCCATCAGTACTAGTACAATGCCTGTTGTTCCTTCAACATCTAATGTACATGATATTCCTGTGAATATAAAAGATTTTAGTGCTGATTCAATACAGAAGGCTTTGTCTACTATTCCGCCTTCTAATAAACGTAAAATGTCTTTTAAAACTTCTCATAAGGTTGATGAAATTTCAAATAACCGACAACATACTGAATTATCCTCCTCTGATGAGGATCTATTTGGTTCAGAAGATCCTACCTCAACTATTGACACTGACAAATCTACTTTTCTCTTTAAGATGGAGTATATTCGTTCCTTGTTAAAAGAGGTGTTGATTACTTTGGATATTGAGGAAACTAGTCCTCTTGATACTAAAACTAGTAAAAGGTTAAATTCTGTTTATAAACCTCCTGTGGTTACTCCAGAGATTTTTCCAGTTCCTGATGCTATTTCTGATATGATTTCAAAGGAATGGAATAGGCTGGTACTTATTTTATTCCTTCTTCTAGGTTTAAAAAGTTGTATCCTTTGCCAGCAGTTAGATTGGAGTTTTGGGGAAAAATTCCCAAAGTTGATGGGGCTATTTCTACTCTTGCCAAATGTACTACTATTCCTATGAAAGATAGTACTTCTTTTAAGGGCCCTTTAGATGGTAAACTTGAATCTTATCTAAGGAAAGCTTATTTATTTTCTGGCTACATTGTTAGGCCTGCTATATCCATGGCTGATGTTGCAGCTGCATCAACATTTTGGTTGGAAAGCTTAGCGCAACAGGAAACAGATTCTGATTTGTCTAGCATTGTTCACTTGCTTCAACATGCTAATCATTTTATCTGTAATGCTATTTCTGATATCATCAATATTGATGTTAAATCTATGTGTTTAGCTATTTTAGCTAGAAGAGCTTTGTGGCTCAAATATTGGAATGCTAACATGGTATCTAAGTCTAGATTACTATCTCTTTCTTTCCAAGGTAACAATTTATTTAGTTCTCAGTTGGATTCAATTATTTCAACTGTTACTGGGGGGAAGGGAGTTTTTTTTACCTCAGGATAAAAGATCTAAGGGTAAATCTAAAGCTTCTAATCATTTTCATTCTTTTCAACAGAATAAGGAACAGAAAGCCAATCCTTCCCCCAAAGAATCTGGTTCCAACTGGAAACCTTCAAGTTGGAATAAATCCAAGCTTTTTAAAAAACCAAAGCCAGCCCCCAAGTCCGCATGAAGGTGCAGCCCTCATTCCAGCTCAGCTGGTGGGGGGGGGGGCAGATTACAATTTTTCCAAAACATTTGGGCAGATTCTGTCCAAAATCAATGGTTTCAGAGTATTGTCGCTCAAGGGTATCGCATAGGTTTCAGAGTAAGACCCCCTGTGAGAAGATTTTTCTCTCACACGTTCCAGAAAATCTAGTGAAGGCGGTAATCATACCAGTTCCGTTTCAGGAACAGGGTCTGGGGTTTTATTCAAATCTATTCATTGTCCCAAAAAAAGAAAATTCATTTAGGCCAGTTCTGGATCTTAAAACTTTGAAACATTTTGTAAGAGTGCCAACTTTCAAAATGTTGACTATAAGGACTATTCTGCCTTTTGATCAGCAAGGTCATTATATGTCCACGATAGACTTAAAGGATGCATATCTTCATATTCCAATTCATCCAGACCACTATCGGTTTCTGAGATTCTCTTTTCTAGACAAGCATTACCAATTTGTCGCTCTTCCATTTGGCCTAGCGACAGCTCCAATAATTTTTTCAAAGGTTCTCGTACCCTACTCTCTGTAATCAGAGAACAGGGTATTGCAGTGTTTCCTTATTTGGACGATATCTAGCTCAGTCTTTACATTCTGCCGAATCTCACACAAATCAACAAGTGTCATTTCTGCAAAGACATGGTTGGAGGATCATTTTACCAAAAAGTTCCTTGATTCCTCAGACAAGGGTCACCTTTTTAGATTTCCAGATAGATTCAATGTTCATGTCTCTAACAGACAAGAGACAAATAAAATTGGTTTCAGCTTGTCGAAACCTTCAGTCTCAATCATTGTGCATGGAAGTTTTAGGTCTCATGACTGCAGCATCAGACGCGATCCCCTTTGCTCGTTTTCATATGAGACCTCTTCAGCTTTGTATGCTGAATCAATGGTGAAGGAATTATACAAGGATATCACAATTAATATCCTTAAATCCCAATGTTTGACTCTCTCTAACTTGATGGTTACATCACCATGGTATAGCTCAAGGGGCTTCTTTTGTTCATCAAACCTGGACTGTATTCACAACAGATGCAAGTCTTTCAGGTTGGGTAGCTGTTTGGGGATCTCTGGCAGCACAAGGGGTTTGGAAATCTCAAGAGGCGAGGTTACCAATCAATATTTTAGAACTCCGTGCTATTTTCAGGGCTCTTTAGGTTTGGCCTCTGTTGAAGAGAGAACCATTCATTTGTTTTCAGACAGACAATATCACAGCTGTGGCATATGCCAATCATCAGGGTGGGACTCACAGTCCCCTAGCTATGAAACAAGTATCTCGGATACTTTCTTGGGCGTAATCCAGCTCTTGTCTAATTTCTGCGGTACATATCCCAGGTGTAGACAATTGGGAAGTGGATTATCTCAGCCGTCAGACTTTACATCCGGGGGAGTGGTCTTTCCATCCAGATGTGTTTTTTTCAGATTGTTCAGATGTGGGGTCTTCCACCTCTAGTTCTTCTTCCAAGAGTGATCTCCAAGATCATCATGGAACAATCGTTTGTGTTTCTGGTAGCACCAGCATGGCCTCACAGGTTTTGGTATGCAGATCTTGTCCGGATGTCCAGTTGCCAACCTTGGCCACTTCCTTGAAGACCAGACCTTCTGTCTCAAGGACCTTTTTTCCATCAGGATCTCAAATTGTTAAATTTGAAGGTATGGAAATTGAACGCTTAGTGCTTAGTCATAGAGGTTTTTCTGACTCAGTGATTGATACTATGTTACAGGCTCATAAATCTGTTTCTAGGAGGATTTATCATCGAGTTTGGAAGACATATTTCATGGTGTTCTCATAAATTCTCCTGGCATTCTTTTATAATTCTTAGAATTTTACAGTTTCTTCAAGATGGTTTGGATAAAGGTTTGTCTGCAAGTTCCTTGAAGGGACAAATCTCTGCTCTTTCTGTTTTATTTCACAGAAAGATTGCTAAGCTTCCTGATATTCACTGTTTTGTGCAGGCTTTGGTCCGCATCAAGCCTGTCATTAACTCAATCTCTCCTCCTTGGAGTCTTAATTTGGTTTTGAAGGCTTTACAGGCTCCTCCTTTTGAGCCTATGCATTCTTTGGATATTAAACTACTTTCTGGGAAAGTGTTGTTCCTTTTGGCTATCTCTTCTGCTAGAAGAGTTTCCGAGTTATCTGCTCTTTCTTGTGAGTCTCCTTTTCTGATTTTCCATCAGGATGAGGCAGTTTTGCAGACTTCATTTAAGTTTTTACCTAAAGTTGTGAAGTCTAACAACATTTATAGGGACATTGTTGTTCCCTCTTTGTGTCCTAATCCTAAGAATTATTTGGAGAGATCCTTACATTCTCTGGATTTATTAAGAGCTTTGAAATATTATGTTGAAGCTACTAAAGATTTCAGGAAGACTTCTAGTCTATTTGTTGTCTTTTCTGGTCCTAGGAAAGGTCAGAAAGCTTCTGCCATTTCCTTGGCATCCTGGTTAAAGCTTTTGATTAATCAGGCTTATTTGGAGTCGGGTCAGGTCCTGCCTCAGAGATTCACAGCTCATTCTACTAGATCAGTTTCCACTTCGTGGGCTTTTAAGAATGAAGCTTCAGTTGATCAGATTTGCAAAGCAGCAACTTGGTCTTCTTTGCATACATTTACTAAATTCTACCGTTTGATAGAATGCGAGCTCAGCCAATAGAATGCAAACTCAATCCTATTGGCTGTTTGGATCAGCCAATAGGATTAAAGCTCATTCCTATTGGATGATTGAATCAGCCAATAGGATTTTTTCACCTTTAATTCCTATTGGCTGATAGAATTATATCAGCCAATCAGAATGTAAGGGATGCCTTAAAGGGAAACTTCATTCTTCATTGACCATCGGAAGAAGAGGATGCTCCGTGCCGGATGCCTTGAAGATGGACCCGCTCCGCGCCAGATGGATGAAGATAGAAGATCCCGGATGGTTGAAGATAGAAGATGCCATCTGGATGAAGACTTCTGCCCGCTTGGATGAAGAATTCTACCCGCTTGGATGAAGACTTCTGCCGCCTGGATGAGGATGGATATCCGGTCTTCGAAAACTGTAAGTGGATCGTCGGGGGTTAGTGTTAGTTTTTTTTAAGAGTATATTTGGTGGGTTTTATTTTTAGATCAGGGTTTGGGCAGTAAAAGAGCTAAATGCCCTTTTAAGGGCAATTCCCATCCAAATGCCCTTTTCAGGGCAATAGGGAGCTTAGGTTTATTTAGCTAGGTTTTTATTTGGGCGGTTTGGTTGTGTGGGTGGTGGGTTTTACTGTTGGGGGGTGTTTGTATTTTTTTTTACAGGTACAATGCCCTGCAAAAGGCCCTTTTAATGGCCATTGGCAGTTTAGTGTAGGCTAGGGTTTTTTTATTTTTTTTGGGGGGGCTTTTTATTTTGATAGGGCTATTAGATTAGGAGTAATTTGTTTTTATTTTTGATAATTTCTTTTTTTATTTTGTGTAATTTAGTGTTTATTTGCTTATAATTTAGATAATTGTATTTTATTAATTTAATTTATTTCATTTTATTGTAATGTTAGGTGTTAGTGCAACTCAGGTTAGGGTTTTATTTTACAGGTAAATTTATATTTATTTTAACTAGGTAGTTAGTAAATAGTTAATAACTATTTACTAACTAGTCTACCTAGTTAAAATAAATACAAACTTACCTGTGAATTAAAAATAACACCTAAGCTAACTACAATGTAACTATTAGTTATATTGTAGCTAGCTTAGGGTTTATTTTACAGGTAAATATTTATTTTTCAATAGGAATTATTTAGTTATTAATAGTAAGTTTTATTTAGAATTATTTTAATTATGTTAAAGTTAGGGGGTGTTAGGGTTACGTTAGGGTTAGGGTTACGTTAGGGGTTAATATATTTATTTAGTGTTAGTGATGTGGGAGGCCAGAGGTTTAGAGGTTAATAACTTTAGTATAGTGGCGGTGGCGACATTGGGGGCGGCAGATTAGTGGTTAATAAGTGTAGGTAGTGGTGGCGGCGACATTGGGGGAGGAAGATTAGGGGTTAATAAGTGTAGGTAGGTGGCAGCGACATTGGGGGCAGCAGATTAGGGGTTAATAAATGTATGTAGGTGGCAGCAACATTGGGGGCAGCAGATTAGTGGTTGATAAGTGTAATGTAGGTGGCGGCGATGTTAGGGGCAGCAGATTAGTGGTGTTTAGACTTGGGGTTTATGTTAGGTTGTTAGGTTTAAACATAATTTTTTTTCCCCATAGACATCAATGGCGCTGCGTTACAGAGCTTTTCATTCCGCGATTGCAGATGTTAGGCTTTTTTTTTAGCTGGCTCTCCCCATTGATGTCTATGGGGAAATCGTGCACGAACACGTCAAAACGCTGCTTGTATTTGGGTGAGGTATGGAGCTCAACGCAGCCATATCGCCTGCACAAGCCGTTTTTTTGCAAACCTGTAATAGCAGCGCTATGAAAGGTGAGTGGTGAAAATAACGTACAAGTAATTAGCAAGCCAGCCATAACGCAAGACTCGTAATCTGGCTGATTGTTAGTTTAGTTCGTTTGTAGCTTTTTTAAGATCAATCAGTTCACTATGGTAAGTGAGTGAACTGGAATAAAGAAAAGCAATTTAGTTTTAATTAAGAGAATTACCCCACCTGAAACAGGGATTTGTTAGAATGTGAGCATATTGCAGGTAAGCAATTGTTAACTATACTTTTAACTTCAAACTGAGTATTCTCACAGGTCATCCAATTGTATGAGTGATATAAATGATCTCTAGAAGCTTTCGGTAAGAATGATTTTAGAACACTGACTTGATTGCAGTTCATATAATTAGAGAAGGTTGATCATAAGTAGAAGTTCATTTTTACAAGATATATAATCAGAAACAGTTCATGAGGCCCATTTATCAAGCTCCGTACGGGGTTGAGGGTTCAAAGAGCAGTTATGGAGCAGCGGTCTAAGGACTGCTGCTCCATAACCCTGTCCGGCTGCTCTAAGCAGGCGGACAGAAATCGCCACAAGACAACCCTATTGAGTACGATCGGGTTGATTGACACCCCCAGCTGGCCGCGAGTCTGCAGGGGACAGCGTTGCACCAGCAGCTCACAAGAGTTGCTGGTGCAATGCTGAATACGGAGAGCGTATTGCTCTCCGCATTCAGCGATGTCTGTCGGACCTGATCCGCACTGTCGGATCAGGTCCGACAGACATTTGGTAAATAGGCCTCTATATATTTACGAGGTTTATCGTAAGATGCAGTTCATAGGTTTTCAGTGTATGTTTTATATTGCAGTTCATGGTTGTACAAGATCAGTCGTATAACGTAAGTCACATATTTACATGGTTTATCGTATGATGCAATTCCTCGTGTAGAAAGTTAAGAGCATAAGATGTTATAACTTTAACAGGAACATAACGTCTCTAATATCAAGAAAATACTTGCGTGTGGAGCTGTATAGCGACTTGCGAAGCAGAGAGAGGAGCTGTGGTAGTGTAACTGAATCGCTCCAGAGTGAGGCTGTCTGACGTCAGATTAATAGCGGAGGTCGATGTAGCAAACATTTGGAGGATCCAGTGTTACCAGTTTACAATCCGTAGAAATAGCTAGATTTGCAAAGATTGATCCACAATGCAAGGAGTGAAAGACTAAAATAATTAAACCTTTATGAAAAGGTAGGTGAGGTTTCATACTCTTAAAGGGACAATCTACCATAGAATTGTTATTGTTTTAAAAGATAGATAATCCCTTTATTACCCATTCACCAGTTTTGCATAACCAACACTGTTATATTAATATTTACCTCTGTGATTACCTTGTACCTAGGAACCTTATTCCAGCCCCCTGATCACATGACTGTGACTGTTTATTATCTATTGTCTTAAATTTAGCATTGTTTTGTGCTAAATCTTAAATAACCCCCTGTGCCTGAACACAGTGTTATCTATATGGCCCACGTGTACTTTCTGTCTCTTTGTGTTGAAAAGAGATTTAAAAAGCATGTGATAAGAGGCAGCCCTCAAAGGCTTAGAAATTAGTATATGAGCCTACCTATATTTAGTTTAAACTAAGAATACCAAGAGAAAAAAGCTAATTTGAAGATAAAAGTAAATTGGAAAGTTGGTTAAAATTAAAAGTCCCATCTGAATAATGAAAGTTTAATTTATACTAGACTGTCCCTTTAAGACTATGAGAATGTAAAACCGCTGAGAGAGCTTAAGTGAACAGCTACAGGAGTAACTAAGAAACACAATAACTAAGCACTGATTAGGAGGATATGACATCCTTTAATAGCAGGTGGTGGTAAAATAAAGTGTTCTTTTTAACACACTGGAATCTGTGGAAAGGAGGGCTACCAAAAGGGTGCATGGTCTAAACAACAATTTCCCAGGGAAGCGGCTCCAAGTCTTTTTATTTTGTTCATTTCCAACTAAGAGTGTGTGGATATATTGGACATCCATTTCTGGTCCGACTGATAAACCAAAAAGATAACAATTGTAATTAATATTACATACAAACTGTTGGATCGGCTTGTATTATTGAATTATCGCTGTAAACACCTTTTATACAATTTAGTAGCTATGCAGTGACATTGTAGTTTCATTAAGTAAATAAAGGGCCATTATAGTTGAAAAATCATATGCTCTAATCCATTAACCCTTTGAGTGCTAACGACGGCTCTGAACCATCGCAAATTGTTCCAGTCAGGTGCTGGCGACGGCTCAGAGCTAGCACTCACCTACCTTGAGAGCAATCTGGGGGCTCCCACTGACTCCCACCTTGGCTATCTGGCCAGTATAGTGATAGGTATAGCCGGGGCTTCACGTTTGGCGTGGTGACGTCACACGCAATGACGTGATGACGTCACCGCGCAACTTTATTTAAAGGGACAGTCAAGTCCAAATTTTTTTTTCATGTTTCAAATAGAGCATGTAACTTTAAACAACTTTACAATTTACTTTTATAACCAATTTGCCGCCTCTAATCTAAATGCATTTTGATAGTTTTTCACCACTAGAGGGCATTAGTTCACGTGTTTCATATAGATAACATTGAGCTCATGCATGTGAATTTACCATGGAGACAGCTCTGATTGGCTAAACTGCAAGTCTGTCAAAAGTACTGAAATTAGGGGGCAGTCTGCTGAGGCTTAGATACAAGGTAATTACAGAGGTAAAACGTGTGTAATTATAACTTTGTTGGTTATGCAAAACTGGGAAATTGATAATTAAGGGATTATCTATCTTTTAAAACAACAACAATTCTGGTGTTAACTGTCCCTTTAAAGTTGACAATGGAAAGTATAGGGAGATGGGGGCATGCTGCTTAGAAGCCTGTATCTCAGGTATCTAAGCAGCTACAGACCCCCAAGACCCACCGTTAGAAAGGTAATCACCTAACATTTTCAACGGTATATGTCTTGGAGATATGGAAAAAAAGATAAAAATAAATATATTTTTAAAAAATAAAAAAACAAAACAAAACAAAAACAGCTTAGCACCCAGGTGGGAAATGACTTAGCAGTCAAAGGGTTAAAGAATGTCATTTTTTTACTATCGGCCCTGCTCTTCTGTGTGTTTAACCCCCGCAAAAGAGTTAAACACCCAGTGGATATTCTGCTTGGGACCCACGGTGCACTGTGGGTTCCAAACTGAAATGCTGCTGATCCAATCAGGACAGCTAGTCGCTCAACTCAGATATGCAAATAGCGATTTAAAGCAGCAGGGTTTTTTTTTTTTTGGAGTAGAAGAATTGATAAAAAAAATTACACCTAAAGTTACCCAATCTTGCAGTTAAAGGGACAGTCAACACCAGAATTTTTGTTGTTTAAAAAAAATAATCCCTTTATTACCCATTCCCCAGTTTTTCATAACCAACTCAGTTATAATAATACACGTTTTAGCTCTCTTGTATCTAAGCCTCTGCAAACTGCCCCCTTTTTTTAGTTCCTTTGACAGACTTGCATTTTAGCCAATCAGTGCTTACTCCTAGGTAACTTCCCGTGCGTGAGCCCAATGTTATCTATATGACACACATGAACTAATGTCCTCTAGTGGTGAAAACAGTCAAAATGCATTCAGATTAGAAGCGGCCTTCAAGAAATTAGCACACGAGCCTACCTAGGTTTAGCTTTCAACTAAGAATGCCAAGAGAACAAAGCAAATTGATGATAAAAGTAAATTGGAAAGTTGTTTAAAATGACATGCCCCCTTGGGCTGGCACCTGGTGGAGGAGGAGCAAGGTTCTGATTGCTGAGCTCTCACCTCCAGTCTCATAGCACCTGGCTGTAGGAAATTCGCGCCTCCCCACTACCTGGGGCTGCTAACTGGACAGTTTGTAACAACCTCTCCGGTGCCGAGCAGTGGAAATTCAACCCACTGCCTTGTTTCAGAAACAGACCCATAATCTGCCCTCAGCTATATTAACAAACTACTAATATTACTATAAGTAATTACTCCCCCCTTCGTGGCTACTTTATAAAAAGAAACATAAGGGGAAAAAGAAAGACAAAAACGGACGCCTGAATCCCCCCCTGTTCCAGTCTACGCTACTACAACCTGTTGGAATCAAGGGCTCCCCAGCCCTCCGCACCCGCTCCGTGTTCAAAATTGCATCAGGTATACGCACCTGAAATTCGGAAGGAAGGAAAGACCGGTAAAGGCACCCCTGCTCTTACGGGACTAATTTTGCCTGTGCTGCCCCCTCCCCCACCGAGGATGCGTGGGAGGAGGCATTGAGAATCTCGTTGGACGCCAAGAGCAGTGCGAGGTGAGAGACTAGCCACAGAGGGTCTCCTGTCTTTGCCTCTCCCCCCCCTCTCCCACCGGTGCTGCGTGAGAGGGGGTGAGGGATACGTCCGCTGCGCAAAGAACTTTCAACACCGGGTTGTCTAGAAGAAGATTTCCTGAGTGCCCGTTCCCTGCTGATACTCCCGCACTCATTCTGGCTGACCAGTCATTACCAAAGGAAGGACCGGGTAGCGGAGGAAAGGGTGAGTCCCAACGTACATCTGATTGTAGACGGGGAAAATATTACCTTAACTGAAAAGAGAACACTGGGGACGGATAGTCAGGCTTAAGTATAAGAACATCTCCCCCCCCAATACGAAAATAAGTATATTTATAAGTCACACAAGAAGGGGGAAACGGAGGAAGAACAATACAATTATTTACCAGTTTGCAAAATTTTGGACTGAGACACTTAGAAGCAAGGGAGAAGTGAACATATAGGATGGTGTACTAAAGCAGCAGCATATCATTTAATCCATTTTTCAAGGGACATACTGCAGAAAATTGGGACACTGGATAAAACAATGCCCTCCTCTTATCCTTGAAATATCAGAGGACTAATACTAGAAAGACACTGGTCCAGAGAATTTCTCTCTCCCCTATAAGTGTGGAGGCTGAGGGAAAATCTTTTCTCTTATAAGGAAAGGGGAAGGAGAAGGAAGGAGAGAAGAAAAAGAAACAAAAAAGTTAAATTTTCAATTGCAACTAAATTATAGTAGGCCTTATGAGCTTGCTTTTTCTTTGCTCAGCATTTTATATATCTCTAATTGCTGAGTTAGCAAGTAGGGTTGCTGTATCGATTTACACCTGTAATAATAACTATCAAAATCAGTAGTAAAATTGTAAACTGCATTGGTTCCCCAGTATTGTCACCAAAATTTACATAAGAACGATTACTGTAAAGAGGGTTCACTTGCTCTTGGCACCTAGGTTTATTTCTCTAGCTAATACAACAGAGTCTTTACTATTGCATTAATGATTGCACTTATTCTAGGAGGGAAAAAAAAAAGGAAAGAGGGTATCTATACACAAGTTTAATGATAGTGTCCTAAATTTTCGGCTATTCTCCCCTCTTAATCAATAATTGGGTGGCCTAGACATAAAAATCAGACAATTAGTCAACCGCATTAGAGTACTAGTTCTAACATAAGTTAAATTTGGGAAGAAGTCTAATTGGGACTTAGAGGAGTTGGGAGGAATATTTCTCTGTTGCCGCAATAAACTCACTTTATCACTTTTCAAAATAAGTTTTCACTTCCTCACATAAATTATTTAAACAATTAATTTCCCCTCCAACCACTTCACATTACACCAACCCTGAATTCTTGCAACGCTTGGGCTCTTGTAGCCCCCTCACACCAGGCCTTCACTTTCCCTCACTGGCACACCCTCACCTTCCCTCTATTTTCAATAGCATCACTATAAACCACACACTAATTTCCCCTCCCCCCCTTTTTTTTTTTTTCTCCTCTCTCCCCCGGGCACCTTTTTATAACTCACAATCACGCGGTACATGGATAAATATCTTTCAAACTCCCCAAAAAACCCCTCCCCAAATATGACAGGAAGGCACAGAGACAGGAAAATTAAGAACCCAGTAGAACCAGTTGCTGAACAAACTAGTCTTCTTAACGCTGCAACAATGCATGATAATCTTAATATGCAGACACTAGTGGCCAGTATTGCAGAGGCACTTGCCCCTAAATTTGAAATACTCAAAACTGAAATTAAGCAAGATATCTCCTCTTTAACTCAAGAGGTGCGGCAGTTCTCGCATAGAATGCAAGAAGTAGAACAGAGGGTATCGGATCTGGAAGACCAAGCAATTACACATAGTTCTAAGATTGAGATCTCAGCCAAAAGGCTACAAAAAATCATGGATAGACTAGAGGACCTCGAAAACCGTTCAAGACGGAATAATCTCAGAATAATTGGCCTTCCTGAAAGTAAACAATTTGAAAATCTTGACACTTTCATATCCGATACTCTTACTAAAGCTTTAAAAATCCCTCCTACACATCCTCCGATTATAGTTGAGCGAGCCCACAGGATAGGCCCCCCACGGCTAGAGGGTAACAATAGCAGTAGAAATCGACCGGTAATAGCTAGGTTGCTTAACTACAAGGATAAAGATCTATTGCTGCAGTACTTTCGAAAGAACCAACCGATCATGATAGAGGGTAATAGAATCATGATTTTTCAGGATTTTTCGGCAGATACTGCCCTAAAGAGACGGGAATTAGCCCCGATTTGCTCAAAATTTATACAACAAGGGTATAGGGCGGTTCTGATCTACCCCTCAAAATTGAAAGTGGTATTAAACGGAATAACACATATTATTGAGGATGTCCAAATGGCTGAAAATCTTTATAAATCTCTAGATATATGAATACAGGCGACGACTTATGTCTAATGGCCTTTTATATGTGGATCTATTTTGTATTTTTGTTTTTCCTTTTTTGCATTAACTGTGAAAGCAAGTATATGATGATGGCAGTTATGGGGGAAAATGGAACCCCCTCCTTTCCCCCCCTTCCCCCTGTTTTTCGAATTATCTATTTAAATTTTTTTTTTTATTTTTTTCCCGTTCTTTTATTCCTTCCCCTCTTTATTTTCCGACAATCCCCCTGCGCCCACCTCTCCCTATGTCTTTTATTCTTTTTATTTTCCCTTTACATTTTAGAGGAACATGATACATAATACGGAAAATTTTAAAATTGTATCATGGAATGTAGGGGGAATCTCTTCCCCTATTAAACGTAAAGCAATTTTGTCACACTTACGGAAAGCCCAGATGGACATTGGTTTAATACAGGAAACCCACTTAAATCTAGAGGAATCATTAAAACTAAAGTCATCTTGGGTAAAAGAAGTTCTTGTAGCTCCGAGTGTAGGGAAGAAGAGGGGAGTAGCAATACTCATAGGTAAAATACTTCAAGTGGAGATTCTGTGTTTTGAGGCTGATCCCGGGGGGATTTATGTCCTGGCTAAGATGAAAATAGGTCAGGCAAAATATACAATCTGCAATGTGTATGGTCCAAATAAAACTGATCCTGAATTCTGGGAAGCATTACAAGCAAAGCTCCTTCTAAGTACTGAAGGACATTTAATCTTGGGGGGGGATTTTAATATGGCCCCCCAATGTCCCATAGATAGACTCAGAGAAAATACTAAGCGTCCGAAACAGAAAAAAGATAATCTTGATTTTAAGGTAATTAATAATATTAAACAGATCCTCTCTGTGCGTGACATTTGGAGATATCAGAACCCTGACACTCAGGACTTCACTTGTCTATCTAAGGCTCACAAAACATTATCCAGGATGGACCTGTTTTTAATCGGGGACCATTTAAGCCCTACAATGGTTAAATCTGAGATAATGCCTATTTTTCTGTCGGATCATGGGCCTATCACTCTTGAATTTAACTTTATTCAATATAGATCAAAGAATCTGCGATTCTTTTTTCCCTACTATCTTTATACAGATTTTAAGTTTAAAGAGTGGCTCAGGAACAAATTCAATGAATATGTTCAATTTAACAAGAACTATGTGGACCGTACAGACATCTTCTGGGAAACTGCTAAAGCAGTCCTCAGAGGGGAAATTACGGCATACTCTGCCATCCAAAATAAGAGAAGAAAGGCAAGAGAGAAGGAAGTCTCTAACTCACTGATTAATTCCTATAATCTTTACTTACTGGAAAGAACACCTCTAAATTGGGCAAGATACATACGAGCTAAGTCTGCGAGAGATACCTTTTACTTAACGCAGGAAACATATAGCGAGCTCAGGCTGCAAGCCAAATTACATAAATTTGGTAATAAGTCTGGTAAAATACTAACTAAACTAATTAAGAACGAGAATAAAAAACTTATTGATAAAATTCAGTGCAATGGGAAGCTTTTAACTAAATCGGAAGAAATTGCTAGGGTATTTCACCAATATTTCCAACAACTATACTCTAGTAAAGAGTTTGATATAGATAAAGCGACTGAATTTTTCAGCAAAATTAATCTCCCAATGGTCACCCCTGAGGAGATCACTGGACTCAATGCACCCATTACACTAGAAGAAATTGGAACAATAATTACCAAACTCCCTTTAAGTAAAGCAGCTGGCCCGGACGGTCTTCCCAATGAGCTTTACAAAATTTTATCATTAGAGATAGCTCCATATCTGGGCAATCTTTACAATGATATTTTTATTAAACATAAACAGGTCTCGTCCTCCTTTGCGTCCTCACTTACTACTCTGATCTTAAAAGAAGGGAAAGATCCCACATGTAAAGAGTCGTATAGACCTATTGCACTGTTAAACTCAGACTATAAAATTCTCTCCTCTATTTTAGCAAAAAGGCTCCAGTTTATCTTATCCACAGTAATCCACTCAGACCAAGCCGGCTTTATCAATAATCGTAATTCTTCGGCAAAAATTAGAGAATTACTAGTTACTATGGAATATATCCAAAGAACATCTCCCCAGGGGGCGGGGAGGGAGGATCCCCCTGATCTGGCCATCTTATCAATAGATGCGAAAAAAGCCTTTGATTTAGTATTCCATAAACATTTAATTTTCTCCTTAACAAAGTTTGGAATTGGGGGCAATTTTCCTAAGTTTGTGGAGAACTTATACAATCACTCTTTTACAAGTCTGATTATTAATAACGATATCTCTTCTTCAATTGCATTGGAACGGGGCACTCGTCAGGGCTGTCCTCTCTCCCTGCTCCTATTCGACCTAGCCATAGAACCGTTAGCAATTAAGATTAGGTGCTCGCTGGAAGGTATAAAAATTCGTAGTCATGAAATAAAAATGGGATTATATGCGGATGATCTACTTATATATCTTTCCAATACAGCAAAAAACATACCAAAACTTTTGCAGATCACTGATCACTTTGGGACATTTTCAGGGTACAAAGTAAATGCTACAAAATCTGAATTAATTTGGCTTAGGAAAAACAGGACCAGTATTGCAGACATACCCTTTAGAGTAGTAACGGAATCTATGAAATATTTAGGAATCAAAATACCAATTAATCTAAAAGATCTCTACAAGGTAAATATAACCCCAATGATAGCATATATTAAAGAAAGGCTTAAAACCTGGCAAAGCTTACCTCTTTCAATTTCTGGCCGTACAGCTCTATTTAAAATGGTTCTTCTTCCAAAGCTGCTCTACATTTTACAGAATGTCCCTTTAATGTTGTTTGAGAAAGATATACGATCGCTAAATTCATCAATTGGGCAATTTATCTGGCAGGGGAAAAGATCTAAGATAGCCCTCTCTAAACTAACAGCGCCAAGAGAGATGGGAGGCTTAGCACTCCCAAACTTAAGATTTTACAATCTCTGGCCTAGATTTGGAGTTCGGCGTTAGCCGTGAAAACCAGCGTTAGAGGCTCCTAACGCTGGTTTCTTACGCACTCCGGTATTTAGAGTTTATTTACCGCGACTCAAAATACACCTAACGCTCACCTTTCTACCGCCACCTCAGACCCAGTAGTAAACATATACCGACAAAAAAAACATCCACGAATCACAAAAAAAATATTACACAAAGTACACTTACACTCATACAAACACTACACTATCTTTATTTTTCATATTTATTTTGTTTTCGGTAAAATACAAAGGATTAAAGTTGCGAGATCTCGGGTGTTTGAAATAAATCCACAAAAATCCATTTTCCCATTGACTTACATGGACACACGGGAAAAGACCCTCATATACATACATCTAACTAATAACATTATCACAAACATACACTCATCGATGCATACAAACAATATACACCACATTACATACACAAAATATTTATTTATTACAAAAAGAACACGATTTAGTGACTTTTTCACACAAGCTCATGACGTCACTCACTTTACGAGGAAAACCAGTCTTAGAAAAAAAAATTAGAAATCTTTAGAGCCTCCATTGACTTCTATTGGGAAGACGTGCTCGTGCACGCGAAACCCTCATTTCCCTAATGCACGCAAATAGCGTAGACTGAAAAACTCCAAATACCAGAGCTAGAAAATACATGATTTCATGCGTTAGACACAGCTATGATAAATAGATCAAGAAATGACTATTTCCCTATGGTGGACTTATGGTTTTTAATTATTAAATATTCACAACACCATAAATTTGTTTCACACTTTTAGATTACATCAACTACAAATCCACATCACTAGTAACACATTATTATTTCAATAAAATTACATTTAAAATTAAAATAAAATTCAATACACATTTCTGGATTCACAAACACTACACAATGGGAAACACCTCTCATTTACCTTTATTATTGCATTTCAGTTATTCAACTCATATGCTTGCAGCAACTGCATATTTACATAGGCTTAACACATAATCACTCATGGATGCACATATATTACTTTTAACATTCACTCATACATGTGCATTCAAATGATGGGGGAAAAACACATTACATTCTCTACAGGAATCACAAAACACAACATATGGATTTTACTGTACTTTTAACATCATGATTCCATCACAATAAACCATTAGGAATTACCTACAAAAAAAACATCATTACACCAGATTACAGATGTCACTTTATGGGAAGGAACAACAATGCCAGACCGCTATATACAAGTCAGCATATGTGGGACACAATCACAATATATACGTACATGTACATAACACGCATCACCCATCACGCAACCACAAAGCACACATTTAGATTTTATTCAGCACACAATAACAATGTAGCACAATACAACAACACAATGAGGATTTCACAACTACATAGGCAGGTTAATAATATCATGACGTCATTAGAAGATTCAACCATACACATCACAGATTCACCACTGTACCGCCCCTTTAGGAACTTTAACACTCAATACTACAATACAACATATACGTAAACCACACTTTTGAACAGCATTATTATGGAGATTTCAATGGGACAATTAAGAAATATTGTCAGATCGCAAATCACTTATATATACAATACTACAGATGACAGCCGGAAGTTCTTCAGTATTAGTGCCATTTTTATGGCACGCATACAATATTGTCAGATCTAAAATCACGTATATATACAATACTACAGATGACAGCCGGAAGTTCTTCAGTATTAGTGCCATTTGAATGGGACGCATACAATATTGACATCTCGGCAATCACTTATATATACAATACTACAGATGACAGCCGGAAGTTATTCAGCATTAGTGCGATTTTAATGGGACGCATACAATATTGACAGCTCGGCAATCACTTATATATACAATACTACAGATGACAGCCGGAAGTTATTCAGTATTAGTGCGATTTGAAAGGGACGCATACAATATTGACATCTCGGCAATCACTTATATATACAATACTACGGATGACAGCCGGAAGTTATTCAGTATTAGTGCCATTTTAATGGGACGCATACAATATTGACAGCTCGGCAATCACTTATATATACAATACTACAGATGGCAGATGGGAAGTTCGGAATTATTATTGCGATTTTAAAGGGACGCATACAATATTGACAGCTCGGCAATCACTTATATATACAATACTACAGATGGCAGACGGGAAGTTCGGAATTATTATTGCGATTTTAAAGGGACGCATACAATATTGACAGCTCGGCAATCACTTATATATACAATACTACAGATGGCAGACGGGAAGTTCGGAATTATTATTGCGATTTTAAAGGGACGCATACAATATTGACAGCTCGGCAATCACTTATATATACAATCCTACAGATGGCAGCTGTTACTTTATCGTTTACAAACAATATTGCAGCAACATTGATCGATCACATTCGATGCACATTATACACAACTATGCACTTTCATTCATGTTCATTCATGTTAGCCTGGACGTGTGCTTGTTACTATAAGATCGCGTTTAAGAAATATTGATTACGCATATGAACAAACATTACAAACATGCACTGTATGTGTGATATTTGACACTTTCACACTGAGATTCATTGTTGGAAAACAACATTTCAGCAAACAACAAAAAAACGCCCACTGTGAAAGCATTCGCGCCGCTCACATACAAACAAGTGAATACAATCAGCAATCATTACAAACTCAATACCATTGGACTAATCGTACTATAAATCCCCCAAACAACATGGCCAAAGCATCACTTGTGATCCACATCAGATCAAGTGCATACCTTGTTACGCTGTTTTGAAAGATGGATGACGATGACATGGTAGACACTGCTGGTGCTGCTATTGGCGAACTAGCTGTTGGTCGAATCAGGCAGCCTCGGCAGCTCAGACCGAGACGAAGGGGTCGTCTGGTTCGAGGTCCTCGTGTCTACAGGGTGAGACCCACCTTGGAAAACATGAGCGACTTTGAGGTATCGGCTCGATCGCGAACAGCTCATTGGCCTTTACGATCTTCTTAAACCTCATTTGGAGCCACGTATACAAATAAGGACTGCTGTTCCCCCCATGAGTAAGATGCTAAGCTGTCTATACGTCCTGGCCTCCGGGAGTTTTCAATCCGGACAACTGTACATGCATGGCCTGGCTCAAGGTACATTCTCTGTGGTGTTTGATAACTTTCTGGACGCCATGGTACGTATCAGTAAGCAATACATAGGATTCCCACAGAATGATGGTGATTGGAGGCGCCTGAAGCGGGAATTCTTTGATATTGCTAAATTGCCCAATGTCTTGGGAGCCATAGATTGTACCCACATTGCGCTGCGTGCTCCAATTGATGACTTGCCCTTCAGAAATCGCAAACATTTTCATAGCCTCAACGTGCAGTATGTTTGTGACGCACGGATGAGGATTATGCATGTGTATGCGAATTTTGGAGGGGCTTGTCATGATGCCCGCATCCTCTCTCTGTCGTCCCTGTGGAGCCAGTTTGAGGAAAGACAAATGCCCCCTGGTTATCTCGTTGGTGAGTATTTGTGCTCAACATGGTTAATAATGTTGACAATTGGCCCTGTATTTTTTAACTGTTAGCGTCATGTTCATCTATAGGATTAAATTTAACCATTTGTTATTTAGCGACGCTAATGTCTATTTTTATTTAAATGCAGATATGTAGCATGTCTTACCTTAAGTGTTCAGATAGAGAATGCAATGTAACCATGTAGTTAGCATTTTACACAAGGTTTGTTTTCAGAACAATACGCATATGTAGCATGTCTTAGCTGAAATGGGAAGCTATTATCTCATGCAATTTATCCCTGTCATTGTCTCTTTCTGCTAATGTCTATTTTTATTTAAATGCAGATATGTAGCATGTCTTACCTTAAGTGTTCAGATAGAGAATGCAATGTAACCATGTAGTTAGCATTTTACACAAGGTTTGTTTTCAGAACAATACGCATATGTAGCATGTCTTAGCTGAAATGGGAAGCTATTATCTCATGCAATTTAACCCTGTCATTGTCTCTTTCTGCTAATGTCTAGTTTTATTTAAATGCAGATATGTAGCATGTCTTACCTTAAGTGTTCAGATAGAGAATGCAATGTAACCATGTAGTTAGCATTTTACACAAGGTTTGTTTTCAGAACAATACGCATATGTAGCATGTCTTAGCTGAAATGGGAAGCTATTATCTCATGCAATTTAACCCTGTCATTGTCTCTTTCTGCTAATGTCTAGTTTTATTTAAATGCAGATATGTAGCATGTCTTACCTTAAGTGTTCAGATAGAGAATGCAATGTAACCATGTAGTTAGCATTTTACACAAGGTTTGTTTTCAGAACAATACGCATATGTAGCATGTCTTAGCTGAAATGGGAAGCTATTATCTCATGCAATTTAACCCTGTCATTGTCTCTTTCTGCTAATGTCTAGTTTTATTTAAATGCAGATATGTAGCATGTCTTACCTTAAGTGTTCAGATAGAGAATGCAATGTAACCATGTAGTTAGCATTTTACACAAGGTTTGTTTTCAGAACAATACGCATATGTAGCATGTCTTAGCTGAAATGGGAAGCTATTATCTCATGCAATTTAACCCTGTCATTGTCTCTTTCTGCTAATGTCTAGTTTTATTTAAATGCAGATATGTAGCATGTCTTACCTTAAGTGTTCAGATAGAGAATGCAATGTAACCATGTAGTTAGCATTTTACACAAGGTTTGTTTTCAGAACAATACGCATATGTAGCATGTCTTAGCTGAAATGGGAAGATACAGAATAATATAGAAATTTTATTTTTTGGATGTTTCTGACAAGTTTTAATATGGATTATGGTTTTTAACAAAAAAAAAATTATACAACAATATACTAGTTTAAGTATTCTGTTTGAATTATGTTCTGTTCAAAATTTATAGGTGATTCTGGGTACATGAGCCGGCCTTGGCTCATTACCCCCTTGCGTAGCCCGACTGATGTGTCTGAGGAGCGCTACAATAGGGCTCATAAGAGAACCAGGGCGGTGGTTGAAAGGATGTTCGGGCTCCTGAAGATGAGATTCAGGTGCCTGGACCGTTCTGGAGGAGCACTCCAGTACAACCCAAAGAAGGTGGCGAAGATCGTTGTAGCCTGTAGCGTCCTGCATAATATTGCACAGCGGGCTGGGATGCTGCAGGACGTCCCGGTGGACAGAGACCTCCTCAGAGATGAGGAGGATGATCCTGTTCTAGAGGGGGAATTCCAGGACGAGGGACTTGATGTCAGAGCAGACGTCATCAACCGCCACTTTAGACGGTAAAGAATAGAAGTTAGACTGTAGTATTTTCAATAGATGTGAACTCTAGGGAAATGACAAGTAGAGAATTGTGCAAACATGTTAGTATTGATCAAATGTTAGAATAATTTATAATTTTCATAATATAGGTGATGCTCTGGGCATTGGGTCCTATAGCGAGTCTTTGCCACCTGGTTTTTAAAGAGGACATCAGATGGTAAGTAGAAATGTATGGACTGTTGCTGGCATGATTTGTACACAAATACATCATATGGCATACATTTTAAAAAATAGATTTTTGTTTACACATTACTTAAAATGTACATAATCAGAAAGGGATACTCTAGAATGACTATGGTTCAATGTCACACAGAGGTTTTTTATGCTCAATATGACTCATCTTCACACTTGATAGAAAATAACACAGGTTCATACACAGGCTTAGTAAGCTAGTGACAGATATTTATTATAAAATGGGGGGTGGGAGAGGGGTACAGAACTGATTCACACACTTGTATGAATTTTTTTTTAAAAATTTATTACATTAGGGAGATGACTTAATCTAAAGACTGAAAGGGAACAATTTGAAGCCTGACAGTCAAGATTGCCCAGAATGACAGTGGGGAAAAAGCCAAGATTTAAATTGAAGTATACCAATGGGATCATGTCTGGCATTATCTTTCAATTCTGCTGACCTTGAAAACCATACAAAGACATGTTCACATGGTAAGTGCAAACTATTTAATAGAATAAGGCTGTGGAGACATCCTATTGGAGACACATAGATGATTTTCTATTTTGTAGATGGTATTTCCCAGTCCTCTATTTAATGAACTGATGAATAAGACACCTATTGAAGATCAACTGTTTACCCCTGAATTGACTTTCAAAGACCATGCATTATCCAGGTTGGTGCATGCTAGTTAAGAATCACATGAAGAATGTTGATTATTGTTAGCTTACATACATTAGTCATACTTATTTCATCATTAGATATTTAGGGATCACAATCAGAAAAAGGAATACATATTATAGTTGATATAGAGGTATTTGAATGGACATGAAATATTAGATTTATGTTCAGCATACATATATTGTTGAAATGTGATATACATTATTATGTATAATTTGAATTTTGGATATTTAAATAGAATTTTTAATCAACAATATAATGGTGTATGTATTTCATTAATTTTAAATCAATTTAATGATTATCTTTAAAAAATGTTGATCAAAGTTAGAGCATAGACACAATATGATTTTAAATGTATTTTATGAATATTTGACAACGTGTGTATTAACTTTGTTCCATTTTTATTATTTTTCATTTCAGATTGGCATCTGATGACTTCCAGGAATATTTAATTTTTTTCTATTAAATATATTTTGACATGTTAATACTAAACATTTTATTATTAAATACATTATTTTGAACAGATTCTACTAAATATCAATATAATCTGTAAATAAATCAAACTTGGACTCCCATGACTGGTAGTTGGCTATTTGACAAGCACATGCATAAGATCAAATAATGCATTAATATTAGAAAATAAAATGCTTCCGAGAATATAAAAATATATTTTATAACATTAATTGGGGAGTCAGATTCTTCAATGCTTTTATATTGAAAATGTATATATTAAAATTATTTAGGATATGTAGTAAAAAATTTTTTTTTTTTAACATTTAATAAGGTGAAGTGGTTCAATTACATGAAAGTGACAGTGTTGTTGAATGTAAAAATAATTGTATAAGATCATGTATCTTCCTTAGGTATCTAAAAAAATTAATAGAAAAATTATTTAAATTATTACATTTATAAATGGTAGGTCATTTAACTTTATATTTTTTAAAAATTAGTTATTGGATGCCAGGTTAATCTATGTAATTTTCTAGTGGAGTCATTTAACTATACTTAGTAATATTATGTATTTATTACAATCTTACCTCTTGGGTTAGACATCAAATATCTATATAGAATGTAAATTCCCCTTTTGTTTATTTTGTCAATGTTAAATAAAAATACAAAATGTTTGGGTCCTTAAAGGGACATTCACAAAGTATATTTTGTATAGATTTTTAAAAATATCATACAAGAATTTAAACATATTTAGAAAGTACTATAGAATTACATTCAGTCTTTAAATATACTTGTTAAAATAAAAAAAACAATGCACATATCTTAGTCAATGATATAAGGCATCTATATGCAAACAACAATCAGCATCAAAATAGCCTATGTAGAGATGTATTTAATCCAAGAATATATATAATTACAATATAATGATTGAATAACAAAACATATTAAGTTGTTCAAATATAAGAATATTATACAAAATGCATACATAACATATAGCTTAATGTCCCTCTACGCTGAAGGCTAAAAAAGACCTCATTTAATAAATATATTTCAGTCAGTGTGTAAAACAATCTAGAATTTAATCTAAATTTGCTTTACTCATATGTTAGACTCATTTAGCAAAAGGAAGGTGCCTAGGTTTATGATATTTTAAGCATTATTGTGAAATGTTTATTTAAAGGGACATGAACTCAAAATATACTTAAAGGTAGACAGTTAAAAAATTAATGATTTATACATTCTGAATGAGTATTCTATTGGAATAAACTTTAAAACTTGTCTCATATTATGAATGCTCATTGTGATGTTGCTATCATTACTTTAAAAATAAGGCAGTAAATAGCTAATTTATTTGCTTCAGTACTCTGGACAGAACTTGATTGTTTGGAATAATTGATGCAACAATCGTCAAGGACAACCCATGTTTTTATAAAACAATTGTCCGTAATATAAAATATCATTATTGATTTGCAAAGAAACATAACAAGATAACTGTTAACATTTGATAATCTGATTAAAGAATAAAGTTGATTAACATTTCATGCTCAATCACCAATGCTAAATTTGTTTGGACAGTGTCCCTTTAAGAGATTTAAAGAGTGTATTTACTTATCTTGCTATCTTGACATACTTTGCTTGAAAAGCATATCGAGATCGGCTCAGTAGATGAAGATTGGTGGATGCACAGAGATGCCTTATGTGATTGTCTCAACCATGTGCATTTAAATTTCTTCTGTTGAGGATATATAAATACTAATGGAAAATGATTCACATTTTAAAGTGTAAACAATCTTCTATCTCTACAGATCATTTGATACAATTGTTTGTAATGTCTCTTTAAAACTAAAGACGCCATTGCACAATAACATATATGAGCACTTCAGACAAATACAAGCTCGAGGTTTATTTGCGAATAACAAAGCTGTAGTTTAATATTTATAAACAGATTATCAAAGTTACTGACATTCTAAACTGAATTTTAACATTAATAAATATTGCGTGGGAAACGCATCTTGAAACACCAGATTAGCATCTTTAAACATTAGAGTCTAATGTCACGCAATAGCACACAATCAATGTGCATTATAAAGACATTTAATAGAGCAATGTCAATACTTCACAATAAATGTATTTAAAGAACAATAAAGACATACAATATGAAATGTGTATTTGTATTAAAGAAACAGACCGTTATTAAACCGAGAAATGTCGACAACATTAATAATGTGACAGTATTAGATTTTAAAGAGTATTTAATAATTAATATTTAACGGATCACGGATATTAAATCTGCGTCACACATATCCGCATGACAGGCCCATGAGTTACAAATAAGTCTACATGAAAAATGAAGTTACAGCACCACCATGAGGTATGTGTAAGGAAGTTACTAAGATATGAAACATTAAGGAACGGCCAATCAGAGTTCATCACACAAACACAACTTGAGTCAGGATGGTCTCACAGACATTATAACAATATTTCAAACTTTTATCCAATCAGATGTACAGATAAATTGTCCCATGGTGCATCTCATGTTTACTTCACCATATAAAAGTCCATTACACGTTGCCATCTTTGTCAGTTCTCTAATGCCTGCAGGCAATATATATTATTATTATTATAATTATACAACCCAGCAGGCATGTCAGTTCCTAGGTTCACCAAGGAGGAGAGCGCTGCACTGGTCCACGCCGTCAAGGACTTTTATCCCCAGCTGTTTGGGAACAAGAGGAGCTCGACAGATGCGCCTGTTAAGAAGGCCCTCTGGGAGTCTATCACCAATGCGGTTAGATTGGTGTGTGACGTCCAGAGGACCCAGGATCAGATCATGAGGAGATTCGGAGATATGAGGTTGCGTTTATCGAAAAAAGTAAACCTCATAAGGGACTGGGTACAAGCCCGTAAAAGAGGGGGCCAAAGAAAGGCCCCGCGGAAACTGTACCTACTCCCTTATGAGGTGACTTTATGCGAGCTCCTCAATCTCCGGGTCCCCAAAAGATTTAGATCCTCGCCATCCTCGGCCTCCTCTTCTTCCCTCCCAGCTGCGGGATCTGAAAGTCCTGACGCGGGGGCCAGGGCAGATGCTTCTCCGTCCGGTGGCCTGGGAGGAGATGATAGAGAATCTGAACCAGGTAATTATCCAACTTCATATAATATATATTTTTTTTTTTTTTTTATAATCAAAATATGTGTATATAGTCAGATACTAAACCTATACAGATCTCACAACATACACTACATATGATGTTTAGATATCTGATTTTAGATTATTGACACATGAAATAGGAATGATGTTTCTTGCGCTCTACAGAATATGCGTCACAGAGCGGAAATGTAATTTCTCATCCACGTTAACATGGGTTTGCGGAAAGTGGCATTGCTTTATACATATTGGTGAAATGACGGATGCGTAATTCCGCTTGGAATCATTGCGCAATGATCGCGAAAATGGCATTTCTCATCCACGTTAACATGGGTTTGCGGAAAGTGGCATTGCTTTATACATGTTGTTCAAATGACGGATGCGTAATTCCGCTTGGAATCATTGCGCAATGATCGCGAAAATGGCATTTCTCATCCACGTTAACATGGGTTTGCGGAAAGTGGCATTGCTTTATACATGTTGTTAAAAATTAAATGGGAATTCTTAGATTAGTGAAGAATACAGTATTCTTATTTTCAATATTATAGCTAATAAAAAACGAATAATACAAAACAATTATAACATATGGCCATCAATTGATGATTATGTAATAACAAGCAGATATTCTTAAAGATACAGTAAACAACACAACTGATTGAAAATAAGAGTCCAGGATATATTTTTAATTAATTTAATTGAGGAAACTATTAACTCATGGGACTACCAAAGGATTAATATTTTTCAATTGATTTGTTATTAATGTAAATTTTTTAAACATGGCATGATTAGTATTAATGATATGCAATCCTCATTTAATATATTACAGATATGGATGTGGCTGCTGGATCCTCAAGCCAGGGCTTGTCACAGTATGGTATGTCTCTTTTTAATTGACATTTGTCTTAGAAACATGGACTGAACATTACATACTAAATACACATTGTTCAATATTTATATGTAATGTCTATTTAATAGATGAAAATTAAATAATTATTCTGATATCCTTAAAGAACATATTACATTTTAATTGCATGCTCAATACCATTCATGACATCAACATATGGAGTAGATAATTCATTAACAACAACATTGTGGAATCAATTTAATTTTACATTAAAGGGATACTGAGCTACAATTATTAATATTGTCATTCAGATACAGTATGCAATATTAATAAACATAAAAATATAATACTATCATCATATGTGACATATTCTATTGCTAAATGTATTGTAAAATAAAGAAAGTACGTTTATGTGCATCTAAATTTTGGTTGACCAACCTGGGTTTTTATTGATGATTGGTGGATACCTTCAACAAACAATATTTATTGAATCCAATATTCCTTATCTGCCTTTAAGATTAATATCGAGCAACATTCTAATTATAATAGGAGTCAATGTTAAATCATTTTTTACAGTTTGAACATAGAAATCAATTATTTAAATTAATCATGTCAGTGTCCCTTTAAGACAAAATAGATTCATTCATCTTTACATTCTTTTTATTAAAAACTATTGATATATAAATCACATTCTCTGTTGGAGTTACTTTATAGATATCTGCATACTCTAACAGCACCATGATTACATATTTGTAATAATCAATTTTGTTTTGTATTGTGATAAATATGTGTTGTGTCCTAAACAAGATTACTGTACATTGCAAAAATGGCTCGATGTGACACATGTGTTTGTTTAGATTTGTCAACAGATGCTACTCAATATGTGGTTTGTGTGTATTCTTGTAACTTATTAAGGACATATGACGGAATTATTCCGTCATAAAACAATTGAGCAAAGTGAAAGCCGTGTCCTTAAAGGGTTAAGAACATTGATCATTGGGTATATTTAGATATGCAATAGCAGCATCTGAGATGATTTTGATGTCTAATGTAGTCTGACATTAAACATATGTTCAATACAGATATTTTTACAGAATCCCCTTGATTCAATCAAGCATTTTCTGGTGTAATGACTGCTCTATTCTTCACATTTTAAAGTTGATTAATGTTAAAATTCTATACAGATGTGATTTAGTGATATCCCAAATGTGTTTAATAATATATATCTATATCATTCATAGAGAGAGTTGGTGTGGTGAGCCCACAGGAATCCAGCAGTGACATAGAGACGCCTTTGCGGTCTCCTGGTAAGTCCATTGACTCATTTATATGTAATTGAAGGTGTATTGCTAATCAATATTATGATCATGATTCTGATGAAGCATAACATTATAAAAATTCAAAATATTTATCTTCTGATTATATATTAATTTATTTTTCATATTGAACGATTAATAATTTCTACTTTATTAGTCTACACATTTGTTATTCATAAGATGTATAACATATGTTTGTTTCCATTAGATTTTTTGACAACAGTCATCAAGTGATACACACATGAGAAATCTTAAATGTTCTATGTACTATGCTTTTATGAATTTAACATTAATACAAACAATACATTAAAATTAATATTCATTGACAATAACAAATCTATTGTCATTTGTATGCTCCATCAAAATGATGTAAATCATAACTTTGTGTGTGTATATCTTTAATGCAACATTGATGTGCGTATTTGAGCAACAGTAACATATGTTATAATATCTGATCTTAACGTGTACACAACATGTTATGTTTTACAGAGATTGCTGTCACATGTGGGACGGAGGAGGAAGAGGCTGCCTTGGAGTCTGATGGTATGTGAAATATATCTATCATGTTTCCAACATGTTTCTTTTTTGGAAATCATTTTATTGAAGACATTAAAAGTCTACAGCTTTTGCCCTTTAAAAAGGAATATTATTTGTCTGTTCAAATACACTACTGCCCCCTTTCTATATCAGGCAGCATGAAATTCTGCTTGTATATTAATTTTTAAAAATTTATAATTCATGCCATCATTATGTCACATGCATATTCCATGCCAAAACACAATAATAAGGTTCAAATTGTACAGACAGTCATTGATATTCATCTGAGTGCCTATATACATACCATATCCTCATTTCAGAATTGTTTAAAAATTCAAACACACTTCGAAGTATATTGAAAACATAATCAATTTGAAATGCGTTGATTTGATGTCAGGATGTATGAGATGTTAATATATTTTCTTTACATTTTCAGATGGATCCACCACTTCTGGTCATCTGGTTTCCACCCCTGCCCAGTCACAGACCCCTCCCCATGCGCACACCCATGACCATGGCCACACCCCTGCACAGACCCAGAGCCCTTCCCATGACCAAACTCATGACCATGCCCAGACCACTGCCAGCCCTTCCCATATTTCATATCCTGTCCCTCCCAAAAAACGCCCATACACCCCCCTTCGCCGCTCTTCCCGTATTCTGGCCCGTACAGCTGCCCAGACCCAAACTCCCCACTCCCCAGCTGTACGGCCTACCCCGGAGCGGCAGCTCACCCCTCCCCAAGCCATTCACATCCCTCCCCAAGCCAATCCCATCCCTCCCCCCTGTCTCAACCTTCATTGTCCTGGGTGTCAGATTGTCCTTCCCAGGCACAGCTGTAAGTATCATTCTAAATACACTTTATAAGATACTTAAAGGTACAGTGAAGTTAAATTTGTTAAATTGTGATTCAAATCCAGCATGCAATGTTAATCAAATTTATAATTTAATACTCTTATTAATTATTCGTCATTCTCTTGATATATTTTTTTAAAAAAAGTAATTCCTATAATTAGTTTAAACAATAAAATAAATCTGGCCATCATTTCTTTATTGTTGGATGAATGTATCCATCAACCAGCATGCACAAACAAAGTTGATAAAAAAATATTGGCTTCCATAAAAAGCAACATTCTTGCTTTCAAAATATAGCTTGAGAATTAAAACATATAATGAATATGTGTAATTTATAACGATTTGTCATGTCATGCTCTATCTGAATGAGTCCATTAAATATTTAGGTTCAGTGTCCCTTTAATTGGATATCGCTACATATACTAAACACCACTACTTGGATCCAAAATTTTATGTACAAATGTGGATACATTATCTCTTGTCTAACCCAGTGGGAATGTAATGTCTTCTGTTTGCTATGTTTACACAGCTTGTCCTCAATGAAAAAATGTTTAAGGATAGGTGTGCCTACCACAGTCTAAATTTAATTTGTAAATTTCTGATGTAAGTACAATGTAAATCCTTTAACAAGATTTGATACACTCAAGCTGTATAAGTGGATCATCTAAAACCAATTAAAGGGGACAACATGTTTGAGTAACATGTCCCTTTAATGATTTCTGTCTGTCTGAATAACCTAATTCATGTGTAAAGAATAAATGTAAACTAATTAATGTAAATAATTATTTGTCTTTATGATGAGAATGTATGTATTAAATTTTTTTAGTCTGTTGTGTAATTATCCTTAATATTTAATTTTATTTTATTTTAGGCTGTGACTCAGCATGGCTCATGCTAGAAGGGATAGCAAGAGTAGAGCAGGCCGTGTTGAGGAACGCAGCTGTCCTGAGAGGGATGAACGACACCATGCAGGCCCAGCTCCGGGTTCAGGACTTGACTCTGCGTGAAATTATGCGATTACGTTCAAGGCCTGAATCTGGAGCTGGACATGCACAGGACAATGAAGAGGATGACCAGTAAGTGGAGGATCTGGATATGCTCCATGGTGGCAGATAAGAATCCTCCGTCCACATGTTGAATTTTTATTGTTAGTGTTGCCATTTGGCCTTTTTTTCTGTTTATTGTTGTGCCTGTTGCACTCTTTTACCTTGTCATATGTCTCCAATGGGGCTATGCTGGCCCTTGGCAACTCTCTTCATGGACTGTGATGCACTGTGTTACCTTGTCATATGTCTCCAATGGGGCTATGCTGGCCCTTGGCAACTCTCTTCATGGACTTTGATGCACTGTGTTACCTTGTCATATGTCTCCAATGGGGCTATGCTGGCCCTTGGCAACTCTCTTCATGGACTGTGATGCACTGTGTTACCTTGTCATATGTCTCCAATGGGGCTATGCTGGCCCTTGGCAACTCTCTTCATGGACTGTGATGCACTGTGTTACCTTGTCATATGTCTCCAATGGGGCTATGCTGGCCCTTGGCAACTCTCTTCATGGACTGTGATGCACTGTGTTACCTTGTCATATGTCTCCAATGGGGCTATGCTGGCCCTTGGCAACTCTCTTCATGGACTTTGATGCACTGTGTTACCTTGTCATATGTCTCCAATGGGGCTATGCTGGCCCTTGGCAACTCTCTTCATGGACTGTGATGCACTGTGTTACCTTGTCATATGTCTCCAATGGGGCTATGCTGGCCCTTGGCAACTCTCTTCATGGACTTTGATGCACTGTGTTACCTTGTCATATGTCTCCAATGGGGCTATGCTGGCCCTTGGCAACTCTCTTCATGGACTGTGATGCACTGTGTTACCTTGTCATATGTCTCCAATGGGGCTATGCTGGCCCTTGGCAACTCTCTTCATGGACTGTGATGCACTGTGTTACCTTGTCATATGTCTCCAATGGGGCTATGCTGGCCCTTGGCAACTCTCTTCATGGACTGTGATGCACTGTGTTACCTTGTCATATGTCTCCAATGGGGCTATGCTGGCCCTTGGCAACTCTCTTCATGGACTTTGATGCACTGTGTTACCTTGTCATATGTCTCCAATGGGGCTATGCTGGCCCTTGGCAACTCTCTTCATGGACTGTGATGCACTGTGTTACCTTGTCATATGTCTCCAATGGGGCTATGCTGGCCCTTGGCAACTCTCTTCATGGACTTTGATGCACTGTGTTACCTTGTCATATGTCTCCAATGGGGCTATGCTGGCCCTTGGCAACTCTCTTCATGGACTTTGATGCACTGTGTTACCTTGTCATATGTCTCCAATGGGGCTATGCTGGCCCTTGGCAACTCTCTTCATGGACTGTGATGCACTGTGTTACCTTGTCATATGGCTCATATATATTCCTTATTTTTACAAGATTATTTATAAACGTTGTGTATGTTTTCTTACATACTAATAAAATACATTTTATTTCACAAATAATTGTCCTCATTCTTCCTGTTATTTTTTGAAAGCTCTAGTTTATGTTGTTGATCCTTAAAGGGACCTACCAAATATATTTGTTATACTGAAATCATATATGTAAGACAATAGTAAATGACTTTAAGATTAACATCTCCAATGTAATCTTATTATTTGTCTTTATATTATTTTCTCTTAGCTCTATCATTGCCTGATTATGATTAGCAGAGTAATTTCTTTATATATGTATATATAGATTGGTATTTGTGTATATATGTATATTTAAATGTTCAGATCCATGTGTGTATTTAGAAAGTCTGCATGAATTGATGCACCTTTACCAAATGATCTGAGTATTGATAAAATGATATAATCCCTGTAAAGTCTTCATTTTATTGAAATAGTATTGACTATGTGTATGCTCTTTTTAAAAACAAAATAATGTCCCTTTAAGTGATGTTGATCACAATTGTTAATGAATGTATTTCCATTTGTAAAGCGTTTTTGTCCTTTTTACAAGAACAAAGACATATAATTTTATTAATAAACAATCTTATTGTAATGTTGACAGCACCTGTATTTCATTTTCAAATCTATATTAGTGTAAAAGTGTAACCAAATAAATCTCTGTGTGTAATGCAAATAATTTAGATGATGAATATTAGTTAACTAATATGTTAACAAAATACATCTCCTCCCATATATGGCTATAGGTAGGCTGACAATAATTAAACCTGAATAAATGACACGTTTAATCAATACATGTATAACTATTGTTATTCAACAACAATCCAAACATATCTTAAAACATCAATGGCATATGTATTTCTCATGTGTATCTTTTAAATGTTAAAGATATACACCATAGCTATAGTTCAAGGGACAGTCAAGTCCGAAAAGATGATTCAGGATTTGTTGTCATTCTTAGATAGCAATCTACACACATACTAGTTCCTAAAATATAAATACGTTTCTTAGTGATATGCCAAGCTGTCACTGATTCCTTGTATTGTCTGCGGTTTTTCAGCGATCTCGGATGCGCCATGTTGCTTAAGACATCACCTGCCAGGCTGTCCAATGATTCCTTGTATTGACTGACGTTCTTACGTGATCAGGAATATGCCTTTTATTGGATTGCGTTTTGACGCGATCAAGGATGCGCCTTTTTTTTTGGGCGTTCTTACGTGATCAATAATGTGCCTTTCATTGGATGGCGTTCTTACGTGATCAAGGAAGCGCCATGTTAAGACGGCACATGTAAAGGTAAAAAAACGTCTGATTGGATTACGTAGTCCCGCAATATTTGTGCACATTAAAAACGTTTGTGACTGCATCCAATTTTAAAAAGCTTGCGAATATGTATTATTTGCATCATGTTACATTGTTGACCCATAGCTGATAAAGACCACCACATTCTCTTTTGCTGTATGTCTGGTTGAATCAACGAACGAAAGAAAAATGTTTTCATGCATAGGATATTTCTAGGCAAGTGCAAATCTCTACAGTCCATGTT
The DNA here is from genome assembly GCF_027579735.1 of Bombina bombina. Lineage (NCBI taxonomy): Eukaryota > Metazoa > Chordata > Amphibia > Anura > Bombinatoridae > Bombina > Bombina bombina. The sequence goes on from NC_069507.1 coordinate 113,065,625, forward strand.
TAATATGTTTGTCAACAATATGTTCCTTTTTCTGAAAAAATTAATGTTGTGTTTAATGTTGAATATATCTAATTAATAAATAAGCGCTATTGTGTTTGAATAAAGTAATCAATATGCATTTATCTTTATCATATGCTAAATATATGATGCAGACTTCTTCTAAATGTAATTTCGTTGTATATTTTATTAAAGGTTCATTAGACACTCACATTATAAATCAAAAGCTTGGATTTTGTCTCTAGTTAGATAGTCCATTGTTTAACCAATACGTTTATTTTTTCTTCTGTTCTAAGAAAATGTAAGTAATTTTCTTACTCCTCGCAAAGCCTCTGAGTTTCATGTGAGTACATTCTCCAGCTTTCTCCAGTTTGTGTAAAGGGTCTTTTCATATGTTAATGATGGGGTATTGTGTTGTTTTACGGTTGTAATGGGGGTTTCGTCTATATTTTCAATATAGCTAACCCTATTTTATTTTCAAGTGTTTGAAGCTTTTTAATATTGATATCAGTATATGTTAATCTTGTTGTTTGTAGTAGTGTCTATTACATACAGTTATGTTAATAATATAGGATACTGTCCCTTGAATGCAAATGTTGTTTTTTGTATCATGTATGAGATCCACATAGTTTAATCTTCAAATATATTATTGTTAGCATTTTTTCACCCCCCCCCCCCACTCCTAAAAGGACTTTAAACCATATTCATTGTTAAATAAAAATGTCTTTACAATAAAATATTAACACAATAATGTCTCTTAAAGAAAATAGACTTTATTTAACACGTCAATATAAATGTGATTTCAAATTTTTTTTATTTGACAAAGTACATGTAGATATACCAACAAGCTTAAAATATGTGTTAGCATATGTATTGTTGTTAAAGGGACAGTTTAGAAAATATATAATGTTTGTCATTATTCTAAAAGTCAATTCTGCAATATCAAGGATATCAAATGTTTCTCAACAATTGAACATTTGTCTGGGTTTATTTAAATTTGCTATCTAAACTTATGAGGTTGGTGTGCTCATTTCTTCGATCTTGAAGAGTGCTTGTAATCATTATACAATTTGAGCACTAGAGGGCATTTAGATAGCATTTGTATATGTAAAACCTTGTGCTCATACAGCATATTATTGACCATGTATTGATCATTGATATCTAAAATGTTGTTATGTCAGAACAACAAATAAGTGGTCATTTTTCATAGTCATAGATACAAGGGTAAGCACATAAGTCACACATGTATTTCTCCATGTTTTGTTGTTTCCAACTTTATAATGCGTAATACAGTGTTTTCTTTGTAATCAATAATTTTCTGACTGTCCCTTTAAGCTGTGTTATTGGCATTCAAACAGTAATATGCCATCATGGAAAATTGTTATGGTAATTTAGTTAGCGATTCGGGAAACAGTTTGGACATCACATCACAGAAACCAATCAATATCATGAACAAGGATAGGTATGTGATGATGTGGTTTTCACACACTTATAACCCACACTCTGCAAACAATCTGCCTCCATGGACCCGGTCCCATAGAAGTCGATTATATACAGAGTGTGGTCCACAAGTGTATGAAAACCACATCATCACATACCTATCCATTACACATTAAATTAAAAAAAGCAGTGAAGATGAAAAAAATACTTACTTCCTCTTCCTTCCCTCTTCCAACGGGGCTGAGGCTCTGGGAGAGGCAACTGCCGACTCCGAAGAGTCCTCCTTGGAGCTGTTGTGGGAGGAGTGGAAGGAAGAGTACTGGGACGACCAAGGTGAGGAGTAGATGGCTGGGGAGGAGAAGATGGATGAGGAGGAGAAGATGGCTGAGGAGGATGAGTAGATGGCTGAGGAGGAGGAGGAGTAGATGGCTGAGGAGGAGGAGTAGATGGCTGAGGAGGATGAGATGGGCCGGCAGGAGGAGATGGCCCAGCAGCAAGAGGCCCAGCAACAAGAGGCACAGCAACAGGAGGTAGACCAGAATGCGCCTCCCGGAAAAAAGTGAACATTTCTTGATGAAGCTGAAATATTCTTGTTTGGCCTTCTTCTATTCGATTCAGTATGTTGATGATTTCATTTTGTCCTTGAATAATCTGATTTTGGCCATCAAGTATTCTGTGTCGTCCTTCTATATTTTCTATCCGGGAGGTACGCATCTGGTCTATGTACTCCAGTAGAACCCGCACCTCCGCTATTTCCTCTTGTTGTGCATGTTGAACCCGTGCACGGCGGGGTGCCCGTGCACGGCGGAGTGCGGGTCTTTGAGGGACCGCGGGTTCCGTGGGTTCCGCGGGTTCCTCCTGTGCTTCCGGGGCCTCTTGATCATCTCCCGTGCGCTGTTCGTCACGGGGGGCCTCTTCCCTCCGAAGTGGAAATTCCTCACCACCACTCTCATCCCGGGGAGATGCAGGAGGCTGTGCTGCCTCGTCCCCAGACTCTGTATATAAAAAAAAAAAATAAAAAAAAAAATGTATATATTAGCATATTTGCAAATAAAGGTTTAAATGACTTAGCTTACGATACAATTACAAATGCAGAATCATTAATCCACTTTGAAATCTAACAAACAATCAATACGATTTCCGCTTTTTCTAAACCGTGTTTGTGATATCTGTGGTCAATGTGAATGTTTTTGCGTTTTTTTTCAGTCTGTTTAAATGCACACCTAACCTATAGCCTAGATACTGATGTAACCGCAAAGTAATAGAATGCGTGTAAACAACGTTATAGCATTAATCTGATCCTTAACACATGAAACCCAATGTTTTATCTTTCATGATTTAGAAGCATACATTTTGTATCAACTTTCGAATGTACTTTTCTTATCTAATTCGCTTAATTCTCTGGATATTCTTTGATGAAAAGCATATCTAAATATGCTTATAAGATGCTGATTGTTAGCTGAATATAGCTGCCTCCTGTGATTGTTTCACCGTGTGCATGGCTATTTCTTCATTAAAATATATCTCAAGAATGAATCAAATTAGGTAATATAAGTACATTTGAATGTTTTGTCAAATTGTATTCGCTACCTCAATCATGAAAGTAAATGTTTGCGTATAGTGTCCCTTGAAATACATTTGTATGTGAAATTATTGTTCAATAAGCTTACCGTCAGATGAGAGTGGCAGGTTCCCGGTATCGATTCCTCCGATACCGACTACTTCCACCTCGGAGATGCTGGGCCGCAACATTTCCTCCCATCGGCAGTACTCCATTTCAATGGCAGGGCCGCCACCGGTCCCTGCGGCATGTCGGGCCTCCAGGCTTAACTTTTTTTTCAGTTCAAGTTTACAGTCCCGGTACCGATGTTTGATAGAATCCATATCGCGGTTCCGGCCACCCACTGCATTGACTGCATTCCTGATCTCGTTCCAGAGCCTCCTCCTGTCAGTCGGGGTGGTCTTTTGGTGCTGCAGCATCCTATGCCTGGCCATATAGGCCTCTACGAGGGCCTCCTTCTCCTCCATCGAAAACCTCGCCTCCCTAGTCGCCTTGGCCTTCCCCTGTGATGATGCCCTCTGTTTCCCGGACTGTGAAGCCCTACTCACAGTCACTGGGCCCAGCCACTTGGTCATCTTGAACCAAGTGGCTGGGTCCACCCACCGCTTCCACCCCCGCTTCCTGCCCCCCTTCCTGCTCTGTTCCTCTCCCCCTCCCTCTACTCCCCCCTCTACCTGTCCCCTGCCTGGCCTCCATCTCTTCCCTAAACTAAACCCCAAATAATCAAACAAAAAGTGAGTGTGATGAAATTAAAGGGGGTCAAAATAAAGAACAAAAAAGACAAAAAAGGTGCTTAAAGTGTGAGAGGGATGTAAAAAACAAAGAGGGTAAGGAGTATTTAAATAAACGAAAAGAATAAGACTAAAAGGAGGATATGTAAACTAAATGTAACTAGGGGATGGGTATGGGATGGGTATGGGGTATGGGATAAGAGTAAATGGGATGAAAGGGAATGGGACTACAAGGAATGGGGTATGGAGTGTAGTATGAGGGGGTAGGGGGTATGGAGTGTATGTAGTGTTATTGATAAGTGTATGTATGTATTGAATGTGTTTGCGTGTAAATGTGTTAAGTGTACAGAAAAATCACTCGCTCGCTAACTCACACTACTTCTAATTCTCACTAACAAACACTCCCACTAACGCTCAATAACTACCACTAACTGACGCTCCCACTAACAACTCTCACTAATAACTCCCACTAACTCACTCACGCTCCCACTAACAGACTCTCTCCCACTCCCACTAACTACCACTAACTCACTCACTCTCTCACGCTAACACTACCAACTGACTCTCTCACGCTAACACTAACTCTCAAAAATTCTCAAACTCTCTATTCTTAAACCTCCAATCTCCAAAGACCCAACAGCAACACAGTCAAAGAAGCCATGCTTGTGTGGTGCTTATATACCCTGTGTAAATGTTTAATGATGTACCTATTTGCGTTGTAAATAGTGTTCAGGTGTGCTTTATTAGCAATTAATATTAGTGCAATGTGTATTAGGTGTGTGAATTTGCGCATGCTCATTTTGAGTTGGTATTTGTGGAATGTGTAGAATGCGATGATGTCATAGTGGTCGTTTTCTCTAACATTGTCCAATAGTATTCTTTTTAAATGTGATTTTGCGATGGTGTGTTCTTTGTGAAGTGTTGTATATGTATGTTTGTCATAATATATAGTGATATTGAATACGATCTTTTTTCTAGTGTATGTATATCATTTTTAATCCTTGTTGTTATTTAGCGATTTTCCGCATCTTAAAGTATATGCGTATTCCCCGTATAAAATTTTATTAAAACATCCCCCGCTTGTGAATGTGTAATGCTTGTGTGCTTTGTTGATTGATTGTTGTTGTGACATTTGCGGCGTGTTATTGTTGTGCATGATGTGGTATGCGTCATATGACCGAGCTGTACGTATTCTCGCAAGATCGAGTGTTAGGTGAAAAAAGCTAATTTTTGCCTTTCCCATTGATCTCTATGGGAGACTGTCTTACGCGGGCAGTATTACGCGTGTGACATACACGCGTTAGGAGCATCGTTAGATGGTCTTATTTTAACTCTAAATACCGGAGTCAAACAATGCCGTGCGTTAGACATAAACACGCGTGGCGTTAACAGCCCTTTTACCGCCGAACTCCAAATCTAGGCCTCTGTTTTTTAGTCCGCATAGTAGCAGATTGGTTTTCCAGCAAGAACTATGTTTTAAATAATGATCTGGAGTCCAATATATGTGAACCATATTCACCAGTAGCCTTGGCACACTTGGAACCTAGAGATCTCCCAATGAGTATTAAGGAACTTAAATTTATTTTGAACCAGATCAAAGCATGGTCTAGACTAACTAAACTTCTTTCAATATGCTCTAAGGCATCAAAATACCTTCCCTTAATCAGAAACCCTAATTTTCAACCCGGTTTAGACTCAGCTGTTTTCAACAGATGGCATAATAATGGATTGGATAGAGTTATCTATCTAGTTGATCGGGATAGAAAGTGTGTCAAATCGTTTGCTGAATTGACGGATGAATTCAATTTGCCAAACAAAGACTTTTTCGCATACCTACAGATAAGACATTATATTATAGATCTCACACATAGGGCTGACTGGAATTGGACTTTGGGCAATTTAGAAACCTGGCTAACTATAACTAAAGAGTCTTCTATATCCATTTTTCCGTGTTACTATATGCTGAGCCTCAGTAAGGCTGCCCCGCTAGTTGAGAATTTGGCCTTGACCTGGAATAATTTAATTCCATACATTAATATAGAACCTAAAATTATTCAACTTTCATTAAATAAGGTAATAAAAACAACATTCTCCTCCAACTGGCGAGATGCTCATTTGAAACTTTTGCATAGGGCATACTTCACCCCGGAGAGAGGCCTCAGAGTCCGAAACCTTGAATTTAATAAATGTCCTAGATGTTCTTACGTAGCTGCGGATTTAATACACATGTTTTGGTCCTGTCCTAGAATGAGAAATCTTTGGAGTAAGCTAGAATATTGGCTTAAAAATATACTTAAAATTGAGCTGATAGCCCTCTCCTTGTTTCAGATTGTATTTTGTCTGAGGCCTGGAGAGGAACGTCAGCCTAATGAAAAGCTGGTCAACTTAGCTATCTTAGCTACCAGATATCTGTTATGTAAGAAATGGAAATTGAGGGCGATACCAACTATTTCAGAAATTAGGAATCATCTAAAGAAACAATGTGTTTTAGAACAGAAAAACACCAATATAGATAATGAACATGAAGTAAAGAAATTTTTTCATAAATGGGCGCCATTTATTAAGATTTTCCCTGAAAGAGAAATCGATTATTTGATTTCTCCATTTAAGAACTCAGAGTTAGTATTACTAGGTATTTGGGGAGCTGATGTGGGTTAGTACAACTCAAAAATTTCTCCTTGTCCCCCCCCCTTTCTCCCCCCCCCCCCCTTTAATTAATTTTTTTTTTTTTTCTTTTTTTCTGTTGTTCCTTGGTTTTAACGGGGTGGAAGAGGAGGGGAAGGTGGAAGGGGGAAAAGAAAAAAAAGAAAAATTCTAACATTGAGGTATTAAAGAAAGACAGACGGGTTAGCTCAGCCAATCAGGTATATGATATGTAATATACATTTTTTCTTTCTGGACTGTTACTATTTTCTTTTCTTTGTTATTTTTTCTTTTACTTTTTGTTTTCTTGTACCGGTGAAATGTAACATTTTGTGGTTTTCTTATTATGGAATCTGTACTCATTGTTGGACAAAAATAAAATAAAAAAATAAAAAAATGACATGCCCTATTTAAATCATGAAAGTTTATTTTGGACGTGACTGTGCCTTTAATGTTTTTGCACAAAAAGTCTTGTGGATTGGAAAAAGGGACCATTAATAGCTATAATTTAACATAGGTAACTTTGCCAATTTATGACTGGAAACAAAAATGGAAAATGATTTAAAGGAGTGTATTGTGGTATTTAATCATATTCACAGCAGCATATAAGGTATCTGAATTATTGTTAAGAATTGTAGGCATTGTATTTACAACTAGTAATTTCCAGCATTTGACACACTATAGGAAAGAAAATCATTAAGTGCAGCATGGTCCTGGTGTGCTTGACGTAAAGGTCAGCCAGTTAACTGAAGCTTGTGAATGTATTTTTTGCTTGCTTACATTTAATCCATATATAGATCTAACTTTAATTCACAGTGATAAAAGTTTGAACTACTGGAATTAATGATTAATATATGTAAATGTAATTACCAAATAGGTCAAAGAAAGCAGATTCCAATGATCTTGTCTACTAACAATATATTCTCATTATTCTGTTGACTGCATGTTACTAACTATGACATTCATTTATAATATTACACATGGGAAGACACTTTCCTTTTCACTTTTAGAAAAAATAAATCTGCTATCTGCTTAGCTGTCTTTATTTAAAAATAATTCCAGGGAGGGGTGGAGCATGGCTACGCAGCACAATGTCTTTCTCCCAAACAGGGGCAGAAAAACTGGGAGATGCTGCCCAACCTGCTACCTACCGACCCATAATGCCACCAACACCAGTTATAGTAACCGGAGAGCCGCATACCGGATCAACAAGATACCCAGCAACGAGGCGCATAGCAGCCAGCACCAGACATCATCAGTCGGACCGCGCATTCAAGGTTGACATAGCCTCAGCATCGGAGGTCGCCACAACACCACATCACTCTTGGGGGAAGAGGAAAAAACACCACAATCACTCTTCAAGGCAGCACATTAGGGGCAACACTGCACAACGATAACGGAAGTGTATAGCTGCATCTAAAACACCAAATAACGCAGCACCGCAGATCAGGCCTACACTAACCACCGGCCATAATTGAAAGCCTAAGTGACTTAACAATTAACTCTGCAAACGGCCATCAAACATCCTAAGTGCATGCTAAAAAAAAAAAAAAGTATCCCTACCCTAAAAAGTGCCACCCCACTAAGAAAGCAAAGGGGGAACTTAGGAACTCTACAGTCCAAGTAGAGCAGACATATGAAAACTGCGTCAAACCAACATTACAAGCACTATACTGGGAAAGGAAAACAACAGATGCAGCTTCAGCACAAATAAATAAGGCAGACTCAAAAACAAAACACGCAAATCTTAATCTCATTAACAGCATCCAAACCAAGAAAGGCACCAAGCTGTGACATAACTACACTAAAAAAGGAAATAAGTGGGCACACTAACTAACCCTAAATTTGCTCCCAAAGAAATTGCCACACATGCCTACTAATAAAAAACCAACAAACCCCAAAAGGCTAACATGTTACATCAATACTTAAAGCCATTGGAGGGTCAGAGTGAATGCAACCCAGACAAACATAAAGCCCAAGTAAGTGCTCAGTTACACAGCCCTCCTCTTACTCCTGCAGCACCAGCGACCAAAGAGACCTCCAGTCACTAGCTACCGAGGATGACATAAACAATATTCTGTCTGAAGTACGCAGTCTCTATAGTGACTTGCACAATGATCTACAACAAGTAACTCTAGAAGAGGAACATACCGACACCCATAATGAGATAAAAGAAATCTCCTCCAAACTGTCTACCCAAGATGAAACAACTAGCACTCTCATGGATAAAATTGAAGATATGGACAACCGTAGCCGACGAACAATCTGAGGATCAGGGAGTGCCTGAGTACATAGCCCCAACAGCAATAAACGGCTACTTAAAAACCTCTTTAGAATCATAAAAGGGTCACCAAATGCAGAGGAAATTATATTAGAACAGGCACACAGAGCATTGAGGCTGAGACCACCCTCTAAAGTGCCCCCTTGAGACATCATCACATGACTGCTAAATTTCAGAGATAAAGAGGAGACACTCAAAAATGCCCAAGCCAAAACACCTATAACCCACGCAGGAATCAGATTCCAAATATTTTCTGATGTCAGCCCTACAACTTCACAGAAGAGAAGATCACTTAAATTCATCACAGATGCCCTGCATGAACACAAGGTACCATATCGATGGGGATTAGCATCTTTGCATCAAAAGAGGGACGAACAGCTACTGTAATGCTCGTGGGATATTCCTCTATCAGACCTAACTTGGCATTATCCTGGCATTGAGCTGGAATGATAGGGAATATCCCAGAGCAGAGAAAGTTAAAGTTTGCAAAAGAGGTAAGCAGTACGTACAATAGGCAGGGTAGTCCTTAGTGGCAACAGGCAGGAAATCAGTGGCTAGGTGGTTAAAGGGAAAACCACTTGAAGGAGTGATGACCAACAGGATAGTCTTTGACGGCAACAGGTATAGAAAACAGCAATCCAAGGTATAAACAGGCATAGTGGTCAGGCAAGCAATGATCATAAACAGAATAGATCCAGTACTTCAGGGGTTAAGCTAGCAGAATAGTCAGACAGGCAGGGTTTATAGCAGTAAGGCATTCCAGCACTTTTAGGGATAAAGCAAGCAGAGTAGTCAGGCAGGCAGAGTTCATACACTGTGAAGCAATCAGTACTTGAGGGATTAAGTTGCTGAGTAGTCAGGCAGGCAGAGTTCATTCACGGAGAGGTGACCATTACTTGAGGGGTTAAGATGCAGAGTAGGCAGGCAGAGTTCATACACAGAGAGGCAATCAGTACTTGAGGGGTTAAGCTGCAGAGTAGTCAGGCAGGCAGAGTTCATAAACAATAAGGCAATCCAGAGAACAATAATCTAACACACCCAGGAGCACACAAGGTAACAACTATACTTGGGCAGGGGGTAACATGAGACACTTACATAGGCTCAGAATTCACACCACAGCTCCAGGACTGGCATCAGGAAAGGAAACGTGCAATGATGATGTCATCGTCGCACGGTCAGATGAACCGCCGCATCCCTGGCAACAGCCAGAGCGTCCCTGGAAACAGCCAGAGCGATGCGATGTGGCATGGCGTGACATAGCCCCCCTTCAAGGGTTCCCTCAGGGAACCAGAGCCGGCTTTAAAGGATGAGTAGCATGGAATCTAGAGACTAAAGACGGAGCATGCACATCACGGGCAGGAACCCAGGAACGATCCACCACACAGTAACCCTTCCAATGTACAAGATATTGCAGTTGTCTGCGCCTGTATCTGGAGTCCATGATCTTAGCAACCTCATATTCAGGGTAGCCATGGACCAGGAGCGGAGGAGGAGGAGCTCTGAGCCGGGTATATCTATTCCTGATGTAAGGCTTGAGTAGTGAGATGTGGAAGACTGGGTGTATGCGCAGGGTTCTGGGCAAGGCCACTCTGTAGGCAACAGGAGACAGTCTTTTTAGGACTTTGTAAGGACCGATAAATCTAGGCCCTAATTTGTGACAGGGTTGACGTAGAGAAATGTGTTGAGTAGAGACCCAAACATGTTCACCTACCGAGATGGCATGTACAGAAGCTCTATGATGATCAGCAAACTTCTTGTATCTAGAGACCACTGAACGTGCTGAGAGCGAACATGTTGCCAATGAGTGGTGAGTTCAGTAACGTGTTGGGCTGCACCAGGGACCCCTGTGGACTGAGCAGAAAGAGGGAAGACACAAGGTTGATACCCTGCTGCTGCTTGAAATAGAGAATATCATAGAGAAGAGTGCCAATGAGTGTTTCTTGCCAGCTCAGCTAAGGGTAATAACTTAGACCAGTTGGTATGGACAGAATTGACAAAAGCTCTAAGATAGACCTCGAGATCCTGGTTTACTCTCTCAGTTAGTCCATTGGTCTGAGGGTGGTGGCCAGAAGACAAGGAAACAGTGGTTCCAATCAACTTACAAAAGACTCTCCAAAAGGTAGATATGAATTGTGGACCTCTGTCGGAAACAATATTCACAGGTATGCCATGAAGTCTTACCACATGCAAGAGAAAAAGAGACAATAATTCTTGGGCAGAAGGCAGTTTCTTTAGGGGTACAAAATGAGCCTGAGTCTGGAAAACAGATCCACCACAACCCAAATAACTGTATTTTGGTCAGAAGGTGGGAGGTCCACAATAAAATCCATTGTTATGCATGTCCATGGTTGTTTGGGAATGGACAATGGTTGGAGCAAGCCAGAAGGCAAGGATCAGGGAACTTTGTTGGCCGCACAAGTCATTCAGGCTCTCACATAATCCTGAGTAGTGATGTCGCGAACAGTTCGCCGGAGAACAGTTCCCGGCGAACATAGCTTGTTCTCGTTCGCCGCTGCAGGCAAACATATGCGATGTTCGATCCGCACCCTATTTGTCATCATTGAGGAAACTTTGACCCTGTATCTCACAACCTTCTGACACATTTGAGCCAATCAGCAGCAGACACTCCCTCACAGACCCTCCCAGCTCCTGGGCAGCAGCCATTTTAGATTCATTACTATCTTGCTTTCTTAGTGAGAGGAGCTTTAGTGTTGCTGCTGCTGACATTATAGGGAAATAGATAGCTAGGCTAGTGTATTTAGTGTCCGCTACAGTCCTGAAGGACTCATCTAATCTCTGCTGTAAGGACAGCACCCCAAAAAGCCCTTTTTAGGGCTAGAACTTCAGTCGTTTTTTTTTTTATTTGTAATTTTATTTGCATTTGCCTGGCTTTCAGCCTGTGTGTGAGGCTCACAGCATATACTGTGATTAGTGCCACCACTGATATCTGCTTAACATTAGTGTAAATTTAAACAACAAAACTTTTAAATCATTTTGCTAGTGTAATCTAATTTCATTTTCTATCAGGCCTGTGTGTCAGGCTTACACAGCATACACTGTGGTTAATTGCTGTGCCAGCAGCCACCAGTCATATCTGCTTAACATTATTTTAAATTAAAAAAAAAAACTTTTAAAACATTTTGCTAGTGTAATCTAATTTCATTTTCTATCAGGCCTGTGACTCAGGCTCACACAGCATATACTGTGGTTAATTGCTCTGTGCCAGCAGCCACCACTCATATCTGCTTAACATTAGTGTAAATTTAAACAACCAAACTTTTAAATCCTTTTGCTAGTGTAATCTAATTTCATTTTCTATCAGGCCTGTGTGTCAGGCTTACACAGCATATACTGTGGTTAATTGCTGTGCCAGCAGCCACCACTCATATCTGCTTAACATTATTTTAAATTTTTAAAAAAAAACTTTAAATCATTTTGCTAGTGTAATCTAATTTCATTTTCTATCAGGCCTGTGACTCAGGCTCACACAGCATATACTGTGGTTAATTGCTCTGTGCCAGCAGCCACCACTCATATCTGCTTAACATTAGTGTAAATTTAAACAACCAAACTTTTAAATCATTTTGCTAGTGTAATCTAATTTAATTTTCTATCAGGCCTGTGTGTCAGGCTTACACAGCATATACTGTGGTTAATTGCTGTGCCAGCAGCCACCACTCATATCTGCTTAACATTATTGTAAATTTTTAAAAAAAAACTTTTAAATCATTTTGCTAGTGTAATCTAATTTCATTTTCTATCAGGCCTGTGTCTCAGGCTCACACAGCATATTCTGTGGTTAATTGCTCTGTGCCAGCAGCCACCACTCATATCTGCTTAAAATTAGTGTAAATTTAAACAACCAAACTTTTAAATCATTTTGCTAGTGTAATCTAAATTCATTTTCTATCAGGCTGTGTATCAGGCTTCTGTGGTTAATTGCTGTGCCAGCAGCCACCACTCATATCTGCTTAACATTATTGTAAATTTAAAAAAAAAACCTTTTAAATCATTTTGCTAGTGTAATCTAATTGCATTTTCTACCAGGCCTGTGTCTCAGGCTCACACAGCATATTCTGTGGTTAATTGCTCTGTGCCAGCAGCCACCACTCATATCTGCTTAACATTAGTGTAAATTTAAACAACAAAACTTTTAAATCATTTTGCTAGTGTAATCTAATTTCATGTTCTATCAGGCCTGTGTGTCAGGCTTACACATCATATACTGTGGTTAATTGCTGTGCCAGCAGCCACCACTCATATCTGCTTAACATTATTGTAAATTTAACTTTTAAATCATTTTGCTAGTATAATCTAATTTCATTTTCTATCAGGCCTGTGTGTCAGTCTCACACAGCATATACTGTGGTTAATTGCTGTGCCAGCCACCACTCATAAACATTGTTGTAAATTTTTTTAAAAAAAATTTAAATCATTTTGCTAGTGTAATCTAATTTCATTTTCCATCAGGCCTGTGTGTCAGGCCCACATCATATAGTGTGATTAATAGCTCTTTTTTCCACCACTTATATCTGGTGTAACATTAGTGTAAATTTTTTAAAAATATATATTTTTACATCAGTCCTCTTCTAGTGTTATTTAATTTTAGTTGCCAGGCCAGCCTGGCTGCCATTAGTGCCAGCCTGTGTGTCAGGCTGCCAGCATATACTATGCCTACTTCCATCCTCAGTGCCAGTCCACCACTCCTATCTGGTGTAACATTAGTTTAAATTTTGTAAAAAAAAACATTTACATCAGTCTTCTAGTGTTATTTAATTTTAGTTGCCAGGCCAGCCTGCCACTAGTGCCAGCCTGTGTGTCAGGCTGCCAGCACATACTGTGCCTACTTCTATCCTGAGTGCCATCACTCCTATCTGTTGTAACATTAGTGTAACTTTTTTAAAAACAAACTTTTACATCAGTCTGCTATTGTTATTTAATTGCAGTTGCCTGTTTGCCAGCGTGTGTGCCAGGCCCACTTTCCAACTAATGCCACAAATCATATTTGTTATAACAGTAGTGTAAATATTTAAAATAAAAACTTTTTTGACTGTGAATCATCAGTCTGCTAGTGCAATTGAATTGCAGTTGCCTGCCTGCCAGCGTGTGTGCCAGGCCCACTTGCCAACTAGTGCCACCAATCATATTTGTTATAACAGTATTGTAAATATTTAAAATAAAAACTTTTTTGACTGAGAAACATCAGTCATCTAGTGTAATCTAATTGCAGTTGCCTTCCTCCCAGTGTGTGTGCCAGGCCCACTTGCCAACTAGTGCCACCAATCATATTTGTTATAACAGTATTGTAAATATTTAAAATAAATATTTTTTGACTGTGAAAGATACGTCTGCTAGTATAATCTAATTGAAGTTGCCTGCCTGCCAGCGTGTGTGCCATGCCCGCTTGCTGACAACTATTGCCACCAATCATATTTGATATAACATTTTTGAAAAAATATTTAAAATCAAAACTTTTTTTGACTGTGAATCATCAGTCTGCTAGTGCAATTGAATTGCAGTTGCCTGCCTGCCAGCGTGTGTGCCAGGCCCACTTGCCAACATTAGTGTAAATTTAAACAACAAAACTTTTAAATCATTTTGCTAGTGTAATCTAATTTCATGTTCTATCAGGCCTGTGTGTCAGGCTTACACAGCATATACTGTGGTTAATTGCTGTGCCAGCAGCCACCACTCATATCTGCTTAAAATTATTGTAAATTTAACTTTTAAATCATTTTGCTAGTATAATCTAATTTCATTTTCTATCAGGCCTGTGTGTCAGTCTCACACAGCATATACTGTGGTTAATTGCTGTGCCAGCCACCACTCATAAACATTGTTGTAAATTTTAAAAAAAAATTTTAAATCATTTTGCTAGTGTAATCTAATTTCATTTTCCATCAGGCCTGTGTGTCAGGCCCACATCATATAGTGTGATTAATAGCTCTTTTTTCCACCACTTATATCTGGTGTAACATTAGTGTAAATTTTTTAAAAATATATATTTTTACATCAGTCCTCTTCTATTGTTATTTAATTTTAGTTGCCAGGCTAGCCTGGCTGCCATTAGTGCCAGCCTGTGTGTCAGGCTGCCAGCATATACTATGCCTACTTCCATCCTCAGTGCCAGTCCACCACTCCTATCTGGTGTAACATTAGTTTAAATTTTGTAAAAAAAAAACATTTACATCAGTCTTCTAGTGTTATTTAATTTTAGTTGCCAGGCCAGCCTGCCACTAGTGCCAGCCTGTGTGTCAGGCTGCCAGCACATACTGTGCCTACTTCTATCCTGAGTGCCATCACTCCTATCTGTTGTAACATTAGTGTAACTTTTTTAAAAACAAACTTTTACATCAGTCTGCTATTGTTATTTAATTGCAGTTGCCTGTTTGCCAGCGTGTGTGCCAGGCCCACTTTCCAACTAATGCCACAAATCATATTTGTTATAACAGTAGTGTAAATATTTAAAATAAAAACTTTTTTGACTGTGAATCATCAGTCTGCTAGTGCAATTGAATTGCAGTTGCCTGCCTGCCAGCGTGTGTGCCAGGCCCACTTGCCAACTAGTGCCACCAATCATATTTGTTATAACAGTATTGTAAATATTTAAAATAAAAACTTTTTTGACTGAGAAACATCAGTCATCTAGTGTAATCTAATTGCAGTTGCCTTCCTCCCAGTGTGTGTGCCAGGCCCACTTGCCAACTAGTGCCACCAATCATATTTGTTATAACAGTATTGTAAATATTTAAAATAAATATTTTTTGACTGTGAAAGATCAGTCTGCTAGTATAATCTAATTGAAGTTGCCTGCCTGCCAGCGTGTGTGCCATGCCTGCTTGCTGACAACTATTGCCACCAATCATATTTGATATAACATTTTTGAAAAAATATTTAAAATCAAAACTTTTTTTGACTGTGAATCATCAGTCTGCTAGTGCAATTGAATTGCAGTTGCCTGCCTGCCAGCGTGTGTGCCAGGCCCACTTGCCAACTAGTGCCACCAATCATAATTGTTCTAACAATATTGTAAATATTTAAAATAAAAAAAGTTTAGACTGTGAATCATCAGTCTGCTAGTGCAATTGAATTGCAGTTTCCTGCCTGCCAGCGTGTGTGCCAGGTCCACTAGCCAACTAGTGCCACCAATCATATTTGTTATAACAGTATTGTAAATATTTAAAATAAAAACTTTTTTGACTGTGAAACATCAGTCAGCTAGTGTAATCTAGTGTAATCTAATTGCAGTTGCCTTCCTCCCAGCGTGTGTGCCAGGCCCACTTGCCAAGCCAACTAGTGCCACCAATTATATTTGTTATAACAGTTTTGAAAATATTTAAAATAAAAACTTTTTTGACTGTGAAAGATCAGTCTGCTAGTGTAATCTAATTGAAGTTGCCTGCCTGCCAGCGTGTGTGCCATGCCCGCTTGCTGACAACTATTGCCACCAATCATATTTGATATAACATTTTTGAAAAAATATTTAAAATCAAAACTTTTTGACTGTGAATGATCAGTCTGCTAGTGCAATTGAATTGCAGTTGCCTGCCTGCCTGCCAGCGTGTGTGCCAGGCCCACTTGCCAACTAGTGCCACCAATCATATTTGTTATTACAGTAGTGTTAATATTTAAAATTAAAACTTTTTTGACTGTGAATCATCAGTCTGCTAGTGCAATTGAATTGTAGTTTCCTGCCTGCCAGCGTGTGTGCCAGGCCCACTTGCCAACGAGTGCCACCAATCATATTTGTTATAACAGTATTTTAAATATTTAAAAAAAAACTTTTTTACTGTGAAACATCAGTCAGCTAGTGTAATCTAATTGCAGTTGCCTTCCTCCCAGCATGTGTGCCAGCCAGGCCCACTTGCCAACTAGTGCCACCAATCATATTTGTTGTCACAGTACTTTTAATATTTAAAAAATAAACATTTTTTACTTTGAAACATCAGTCTGTTTTTTTGTGTCAGGCTCAGATATACTGTGCCCACTTTTAAAATAAAAAAAATAATAACTACCCTGACAAAGTATAATAATTAAACATGCGGTCTTGGACCCATGGTAACTAGGTTGTGTTAAGTAGTACTATTCTTAGCACTTTCATCCCTGTAACTCCTCCTATCGGGGGATGTCTATATGGCCTGCATGATTACCCTGACAAACTATAATAACAAAGCATGCGGTCTGGGACCCATGGTGGTTCTGGTATAACTAGGTTTTCTTAAGTATTACTATTCTTCCCAGTTTAATCCCTGTGATTGGTCTGTCCTCCTACTTCAAATTTGTCCAAAACACAAGTGGCTGTCTCAAAACAGTCCAGACAGAAGATAGATAGGATAGATAGATATACATAGATTGATAGTTAGATAGAATCGACAGAAGAGAAATAGATAGATTTGTTAGATATATAATTACCCTGACAAAGTATAATAATTAAACATGCGGTCTGGGACCCATGGTAATTAGGTTGTGTTAAGTAGTACTATTCTTAGCACTTTCAGCCCTGTAACTCCCCCTATCGTGGGAGGTCTATATGGCCTGCATGATTACCCTGACAAAGTATAACAACAAGACACGCGGTGTTGGACCCATGGTAACTAGCTTGTGTTAATTAGTACTTTTCTTAGCACTTTAATCCCTGTTACCCCCCTATCGGGAGAGGTCTATATGGCCTGCCTGATTACCCTTACAAAATATAATAATAAGACATGCGGTCTGGGACCCATGGTAACTAGGTTGTGCTTTAAGTAGTACTATTCTTAGCACTTTAATCTCTGTAACTCCCCCTATCGGGGGAGGTCTATACGGCTTGCATGATTACCCATACAAAATATAATAATAAGACATCTGCTCTGGGTCTGGGACCCATGGTAAGGTTGTGTTAAGTAGTACTGTTCTTAGCATTTTAATACCTGTTACTCACCCTCTCGGGGGAGGTCTATATGGCCTGCATGATTACCCTAACAAAATATAATAATAAGACATATGCTCTGGGACCCATGGTAAGTTTGTGTTAAGTAGTACTGTTCTTAGCATTTTAATACCTGTTACTCACCCTATCGGGGGAGGTCTATATGGCCTGCATGATTACCCTTACAAAATATAATAACAAGACATGTGGTCTGGGACCCATGGTAACTAGGTTGTGTTAAGTAGTACTCTTCTTAGCATTTTAATACCTGTTACTCACCCTATCGGGGGAGGTCTATATGGCCTGCATGATTACCCTAACAAAATATAATAATAAGACATATGCTCTGGGACCCATGGTAAGTTTGTCTTAAGTAGTACTGTTCTTAGCATTTCAATACCTGTTACTCACCCTATCGGGGGAGGTCTATATGGCCTGCATGATTACCCTTACAAAATTACAGGTCGTTCTCCTTCAGCCGTTTAATATGATGGCCCACGACCCTCAACAGCCACAACAGAATGAAACACCACATATGCCATCCTTTTGAACAATAGAGTACATGTATGGCATTGATTTTAGTTACACAGAGATATTTTTTAGGAACCGTGAAATTCAACAAAAAACCATGCTTGGACACCCAGTACAGTACAGGTCGATCTCCTTCGGCCTTTTTAGAAGAGTGTCCCGGACCCTCAACAAAAACAATAGCAGGAAAGAGGACATATGGCATCCTTTTGAACAATAGATTAAAGGTAAGGCATTGATTGTACAAACCGGGAGATAATTTTTAGGAAACGTGAAATAGAAAAAAACATTGATTGGACTGGACACCCAGTACCCTTCTTTCTCCTTCGGCATTATTATAAGAGGGTCCAGGACCCTCAACAGAAACCGATAGGGGGTGGAGGTGAGCGCCAAAGTAGGCTGAGGAAGGGAAAGGGGGACAACTGTTGCCCACGATGTGGGTCCTCCTACTAGTAGTTATGGAGTGAATGTACAAAATATATATGCTAAAATGGGTATAAAAGTTAAAAATGTATATCAATATTTATTCCACACAATCGGTTAAAAATGTCGGTGATCTTCTAAAACATACAGTCAAAAAAATATAACACATTCATAAATATTCATTTATATTTTTTTGACTGTATGTTTTAGAAGATCACCGACATTTTTAACCGATTGTGTGGAATAAATATTGATATACATTTTTAACTTTTATACCCATTTTAGCATATATATTTTGTACATTCACTCCATAACTACTAGTAGGAGGACCCACATCGTGGGCAACAGTTGTCCCCCTTTCCCTTCCTCAGCCTACTTTGGCGCTCACCTCCACCCCCTATCGTTTTCTGTTTACATCGGGTACACTAGGGTATCCGTTGAGGAGAGCTAGAGGTATTCCCAATCCCCCCCCATCTGTCTTCTGCGCAGGATTTACATTCACTCTCTTTACCCTCAACAGAAACAACAGCAGGAAAGAGGACATATGGCATTTTTTTGAACAATAGATTACAGGTAAAGCATTGATTGTACAAACCCAGAGATAATTTTTTGGAAACGGGAAATAGAAAAAAACATTGATTGGATTGGACACCCAGTACACTTCTTTCTCCTTCGGCCTTTTTATAAGAGGGTCCAGGACCCTCAACAAAAACAATAGCAGGAAAAAGGACATATGGCATCCTTTTGAACAATAGATTACAGGTAAGGCATTGATTGTACAAACCCAGAGATAATTTTTTGGAAACGGGAAATAGAAAAAAACATTGATTGGATTGGACACCCAGTACACTTCTTTCTCCTTCGGCCTTTTTATAAGAGGGTCCAGGACCCTCAACAGAAACAGCAGCAGGAAAGAGGACAGATGGCATCCTTTTTAACAATAGAGTACAGGTACAGCATTGATTTTAGAAACCCTGAGATAATTTGTTGCAACCGGGAAATTGAACAAAAAAAAATGATTGGACACCCAGTACACTTCTTTATCCTTAGGCCTTTTTATAAGAGGGTCCAGAACCCTCAACTAAAACAACAGCAGGAAAGAGGACATATGGCATCCTTTTGAACAATAGAGTACATTGATGTTAGAAACCCGGAGATAATTTTAAGGAAACAGGAAATAGAAAAAAACATTGATTGGACAGCCAGTACACTTCTTTATCCTCAGGCCTTTTTATAAGAGGGTCCAGGACCCTCAACAAAAACAACAGCAGGAAAGAGGACATATGGCATCCTTTTGAACAATAGATTACAGGTAAGGCATTGATTTTAGAAACCCTGAAATAATTTTTATAAACAGGGAAATAGAAAAAAACATTGATTGGACACCCAGTACACTTCTTTTCTCCTTCGGCCTTTTTATAAGAGGGTCCAGGACCCTCATCCGAAACAACAGCAGGAAAGGGGACATATGGCATCCTTTTGAACAATAGATTACAGGTAAGGCATTGATTTTAGAAACCCGGAGATAATTTTTAGGAAAAGGGAAATAGAAAAAAACATTGATTGGACAGGACACCCAGTACACTTCTTTCTCCTTCGGCCTTATTATAAGAGGGTTCAGGACCCTCAACAGAAACAACAGCAGGAAAGAGGACAAATGGCATCCTTTTGAACAATAGATTACAGGTAAGGCATTGATTTTAGAAACCCATAGATAATTTGTTGCAACCGGGAATTTGAACTAAAAAAATGATTGGATGGACACCCAGTACACTTCTTTCTACTTCAGCCTTTTTATAAGAGGCTCCAGGACCCTCATATGAAACAACAGCAGGAAAGAGGACATATGGCATCCTTTTGAACAATAGATTACAGGTAAGGCATTGATTTTAGAAACCCTGAGATATTTTTTATGAACAGGGAAATAGAAAAAAACATTGATTGGACAATCAGTACACTTCTTTATCTTTAGGCCTTTTTATAAGAGGGTCCAGGACCCTCAACCGAAACAACAGCAGGAAAGAGTACATATGGCATCTTTTTGAACAATAGATTACAGGTAAGAAACCCATAGATAATTTGTTGCAACCGGGAAATTGAACCAAAAAAATGATTGGACACTCATTACACTTCTTTTGTAATGTGTAAGGCAATATTTAAACTCAATATTAATATTGCACTAAAGATATCTTAAATCAACAGGAGTAATTTATAATATGTTTTGTTACACCTTTGTTATGTTAAAACTATATGGAAGTATTAACAATTGTAGAGAGGTGTATTTATATAAAATAGATCTAGCAAGGCAGGTTAACAATTCTCTTATGGAGAGAAATGCTGAAGTGAATAAGCAATAATACTTCCGGAGACTGGCAGCACAGAAAGTAAGTTTGAGCATTAGTTTCTTTTACGTAAGGTTCACAAGTTATAGACAATGCAGTTCATATGGCAACTTAGACTGAGTGAGATTTCTTGGATCATGTATACCATAAATTCAGAAAAAATGGAAAAACTTTTACCTAAATTCCAGTAACAAGTCCTCTTGTGTGAGTAGAAGCTGCAACCGCAGATCCGTTGGAGTCAGACTTGCGCCTTGCTTCAGTGGCGTCTGACGTCAGTCAGGGAGAGACGGCGGAATGCCGTGGAGCAAAAGAAACTATGCAGTGAAAAAATGATGAGAGGTATTTACCTTAGGATTTGTTATAGACACTACTCACAAGAATATGGGAGGTATATCCAGTAAAGGGTTGTGTTTGTTCCTGAAGGAGATTGTAGCACAGAATCGGACACAGACACAGACTGAGGAAAACTGTTGTGATTCAGGGTAGGAGCGGAAGGAAGGCGGCAGGTATTTCAATCCGGAGATGAGCATAGACCTTCACTGTAGAAGCTGGAAGAAAGGTGAATTCCGTCAAAGGAGTTAGTAAGATATATGAAATTTAGGAGCTTAGATAGGAGTAACTTCATATGAGTCAAACAAAATACTAAGCACTGAATGAGAGGTGTGCAGGTGTTTTGTAAGGGGCGTATGTGTTTAATTGGTCAGAAATCCTTAAAGGAACATGCTGCATATGAATATCCTGACAGGACCCCCTCCTCAGGCAAGCTGTCCCACAGCTTGGGGCCGCGGACGTTCAGGAAATCTCCGGTGAAACTGAGCCACCAGCCGAGGAGCGTTGAGATTAGATGATGGTTCCCAACTGTCCTCCTCCACAGAACAGTCTTTCCAACGAACTAAGTACTGCAAGACACCCCTACAATATCTGGAATCTAGAAGAGTCTGGACCTCATAAACATCAGGATCTTGTGCGTCCAAAACCGGAGGTAATACCGGTATAGTATTCCTAGTTTGTAGATAAGGTTTGATCAGAGACACATGGAATGTCGGATGTATTTTTAAGTTAGGAGGTAATTGGAGGGTAACAGCATTGTCGTTGACAATTCTTTGGATAAGAAAAGGCCCACAAAATTTCTGAGTTAACTTCCTAGATGGAACTTGGATCCTCAAGTTCTTAGTCGACAACCATACCCTGTCACCTATCTTGTAGGACGGGGGTTTCCTTCGACGTAGATCGTAGTAATACTTTTGTGATATTTGTGCCTTTTCTATGTTCTCCTTAATGAATCTGAAATTATCCAATATATTATTGCATAATTTGTCTACTATAGGTGAGCTAGAGGCAGTGGAGGAAATAGAATCAAAGCTGGGATGGAATCCATAGTTGGCGAAAAATGGTGTGAGTTTAGTAGATGAGTTAGTTAAATTATTATATGCAAACTCAGCTGTAGATAGAAAAGAAGACCAATTATTTTGCTGGTAGGAACAAAAACAACGGAGGTATTCATCCAACCATTGATTAAGTCTTTCGGCCTGTCCGTTAGCTTGCGGATGATGTGAAGTTGTATAATGGTGGTCAATGGTAAGTGAAGTACATAAACTTTTCCAAAAGTGTGAAGTGAATTGTGATCCTCTGTCTGATATTATCGTCTTGGGTACTCCGTGAAGCTTGACGATATTATCCAATATCAATGTGGCTGTCTCAGAAGAAGTGGGTAACTTATTAAATGGAAGGAAATTAGCCATTTTGGTAAATGTGTTGATAACAACTAGAATAGTGGTGTAAGTCTTGGATGGTGGAAGTTCAACAATGAAGTCCAAAGTAACCTGTTGCCAAGGTTGTGTAGAAGTGGGTAAAGGCATAAGTAATCCGTATGGGGCTTTCCTCTCTGTTTTAGAGACTTGACAGATAGCACAAGACTTAATGTAATTGTGAGTAGTTTGCATCATATTTGGCCACCAGTACTTCCTTGTGAGTAAGTCTACGGTACGTTTCACACCGGGATGCCCAGCCATAGGTGTGTCATGATTTTGTTCTAGTACTTGAAGCCTGAGTTCTTCGGGAATGTAGAGCCTATCCTTATAATAATATAACCCATCTTTGAGTATGAGATCCTTATCCCCGCTTGGGGGTGATAGATCGGTATATCTTTGGACATCCTTCAGGAAGATGGTGGTGAGCCCTATAAACCGTTCAGTTGGTATAATGTGTGTTGGTTTTTGAGTTTCGCATTGGGGTGTGATTTGACGTGAAAGGGCATCTGCTTTTCCATTCTTGTAAGCTGGTCTGTAGATTATTTGGAAATCAAACCTGGAGAAATATAAACTCCAACGTACCTGTCTGCTTGACAGGGTTTTGTTGTTTTGCAAATATTGTAGATTTTTATGATCTGTGAAGATTAAAATCGGATGTGATGCACCTTCTAAAAGATGTCTCCAAAATTCAAGCGCCTTACGAATAGCGAGCAACTCCTTATCTCTGATAGCGTAGTTCTTTTCAGCTGTAGACATTGTTTTGGAGAAGAATGATATTGGATGCAACGGACCTGTAGGTGAATCCTGTTGTGAAAGAACCGCACCTATGGAATGATCAGAGGAGTCAACCTCTAAGACGTATTGTAGGTTAACATTGGGAAACCTGAGAATAGGAGCAGTAGTGAATAATGTCTTTAGTAAACTGAAAACACTAGTATGCGTTGAAGTCCACTTAAACGGAACTGTAGAACCAGTAAGCTGTGTGAGTGGTCGAACAACCTTAGAAAAGTCTTTTATAAATTTTCGATAATAATTCGAAAACCCCAAAAATCTCTGTAGTTCTTTTCTGTTTGTGGGAGTAGGCCAATCCTTTACTGCCTCTACTTTTTCAGTCTGCATTTGTATAGCTGATGGTGAAATAGTATAGTCCAGAAAAGATATGGTAGTATTATGGAAGGAACATTTTTCCGGTTTTGCATACAATTTGTGAACTCTTAAACGTGCTAAAACCCATCTGACATGTTTGATGTGCTCTTCTAAATTGACTGAGTATATGAGTATATCATCGAGATAGACCACCATGCACACGTCCAGTAAATCACGAAAGATGTCATTAATGAAATGCTGGAACGTGGCAGGGGCATTACACAGCCCGAATGGCATCACCAGATATTCAAAAAGTCCGTAACGGGTCCTGAATGCAGTGAGCCATTCGTCGCCCTCTCGTATCCGTATCAGATTGTATGCTCCGCGGAGATCAAGTTTTGAGAAAATGGTAGCATCCGTCAGTCTTTCTATCAACTCAGGTATTAGAGGTAAGGGATAGCGGTTTTTCACTGTACATTTATTTAATTCTCTGTAGTCTATGATGGGTCTTAACGTCTTGTCTTTATTCGTAATGAAAAACATACCAGCAGCAGTTGGAGAGGTGGAGGGTCGTATAAAACCCTTACGTATGTTTTCTTGTAAATATTCTTTGAGATGCGTAAGTTCGGGTTGGCTCAAAGGGTACAAGTGTCCAACTGGTAAAATCGATCCAGGAATTAATTCAATTGGACAATCGTACACTCGGTGGGGTGGTAAGGTCTCAGCTTCAACCTTACTAAAGACATCTTCGAAATCATTGTAGTAGGAAGGTAAATGTAATGCTTCATTAGCAGTATGTAATATTTCTTGGTGAGGAAAACATGTATTTTTACAGTAAGATGAATTAAATGAAGGTTCTAATGTTTTCCAATTGATATTAGGATTATGCAGCTGTAACCATTGAAGACCTAAAACAACAGGAAAATGGGGTGATGGAATTATATCAAACGTCAAAATTTCAGTATGACCTGATGCAGTTGTGGTAAAAAGAGGAACTGTGTGATGAGTGATGGGACCAGTATCTAGTGTGGAGCCATCAATAACTCTGAGAGAAACAGGCATATTCTTTTTAACAACAGGAATTTTATTGTTATTAACATAAGTAATATCTATAAAGTTTCCGAAGGCTCCGGAATCAATTATGGCGTTGGTCATCAGTCTGTTAAGGTCCCAATGTAGTGAAAGAGACAAATTGCAGTAAGTTTGAGTTAACTCAGAATTGTGTGACTTATACAGATAAGTAGACTTACTCTTTTTATTCTTGCGGAGAGTCGGGCAGTCAGTAACTGTATGGTTGGGGTTGGCACAGTACATACATAATCTCTGTAATCTACGTCGTGATCTTTCTTCTGCTGATAGTGGTCCTCTCAACATGCCAATTTCCATTGGAGTGCTTCGGTCAGTTGTAGTACTGGAATCTGAGGATCTAGTAAAGAATTGTGTTTTCTGCTGTACCTCAGTGTGTTGCCGCTCAGCCTTCCTTTCACGCAACCTGCGATCAATTTGTGTAGCTAATTTCATTAACCCATCTAAAGTGTCTGGCATTTCTGTGCGAGCAAGTTCATCTTTTAGGTTGTCTGAAAGTCCAAGTCTAAATTGATTCCTAAGAGAAACCAAACTCCAGGATGAGTCTGTCGCATACAGCTTGAACTCACTTATATAATCTTCAACTGGTTTCTTTCCCTGTTTCAATTGCCTCATTTTTGTCTCTGCTGATAACTGAATGTCAGTGTCAGAATAAAGCTCATCCATAGCATGGAAAAAATCGGTGAGCGAATTTAATATAGGTGAATTTGATTCACAGAGCTGATCTGCCCATATTCTAGGTTCAGCCTTTAAGTATGAGATAGTAGTTAAGACTTTCACACGATCAGTGGGGTATGTTTTAGGTTTTAAACTATACAATAGTCCACAGGCATTTTTAAATTGTCGGTAATGTTTTCTATCACCAGTAAATATTTATGGTAAGCAGACTTGCGGTTCAGGTGATGTGCTGTGCTGTTCTTTAGAGTCTTTGAGTAATTCTCTTAACACTTGATTTTCTAATTGGAGATCTAAGATGGCTTGTCCCATCTGGTCCACCTTTTGGGACAAGTTATGCACAACCTGGGGAAGGTTTGGTTGTTCCATGTTGTGTATAGACACTCTTTATGGCTTAGTATTATGTAATGTGTAAGGCAATATTTAAACTCAACTTATATATTAATATTGCACTAAAGATATCTTAAATCAACAGGAGTAATTTATAATATGTTTTGTTACACCTTTGTTATGTTAAAACTAAATGGAATATTAACAATTGTAGAGAGGTGTATTTATATAAAATAGATCTAGCAAGGCAGGTTAACAATTCTCTTATGGAGAGAAATGCTGAAGTGAATAAGCAATAATACTTCCGGAGACTGGCAGCACAGAAAGTAAGTTTGAGCGTTAGTTTCTTTTACGTAAGGTTCACAAGTTATAGACAATGCAGTTCATATGGCAACTTAGACTGAGTGAGATTTCTTGGATCATGTATACCATAGATTCAGAAAAAATGGAAAAACTTTTACCTAAATTCCAGTAACAAGTCCTCTTGTGTGAGTAGAAGCTGCAACCGCAGATCCGTTGGAGTCAGACTTGCGCCTTGCTTCAGTGGCGTCTGACGTCAGTCAGGGAGAGACGGCGGAATGCCGTGGAGCAAAAGAAACTATGCGGTGAAAAAATGATGAGAGGTATTTACCTTAGGATTTGTTATAGACACTACTCACAAGAATATGGGAGGTATATCCAGTAAAGGGTTGTGTTTGTTCCTGAAGGAGATTGTAGCACAGAATTGGACACAGACACAGACTGAGGAAAACTGTTGTGATTCAGGGTAGGAGCGGAAGGAAGGCGGCAGGTATTTAAATCCGGAGATGAGCATAGACCTTCACTGTAGAAGCTGGAAGATAGGTGAATTCCGTCAAAGGAGTTAGTAAGATATATGAAATTTAGGAGCTTAGATAGGAGTAACTTCATATGAGTCAAACAAAATACTAAGCACTGAATGAGAGGAGTGCAGGTGTTTTGTAAGGGGCGTATGTGTTTAATTGGTCAGAAATCCTTAAAGGAACATGCTGCATATGAATATCCTGACATCTTTCTACTTCAGCCTTTTATAAGAGGCTCCAGTACCCTCAACAAAAACAACAGCAGGAAAGAGGACAGATGGCATCCTTTTGAACAATAAAGTACAGGTACAGCATTGATTTTAGAAACCAAGAGATAATTTGTTGCAACCGGGAATTTGAACCAAACAAATGATTGGATGGACACCCAGTACACTTCTTTCTACTTCAGCCTTTTTATAAGAGGCTCCAGGACCCTCATATGAAACAACAGCAGGAAAGAGGACATATGGCATCCTTTTGAACAATAGAGTACAGGTACAGCATTGAATTTAGAAACACAGAGATAATTTGTTGGAATCGGGAATTTGAACCAAAAAAATGATTGGATGGACACCCAGTACACTTATTTCTACTTCAGCCTTTTTATAAGAGGCTCCAGGACCCTCATGTGAAACAACAGCAGGAAAAAGGACATATGGCATCCTTTTGAACAATAGATTACAGGTAAGGCATTGATTTTAGAAACCCAGAGATAATTTTAAAGAAATGGGAAATCAAAAAAGACATTGATTGGACAGCCAGTACACTTCTTTCTCCTTCGGACTTTTTATAAGAGGGTCCAGGACCCTCAACCAAAACAACAGCAGGAAAGAGGACATAAGGCATCCTTTTGAAAAATAGATTACAGGTAAGGCATTTATTTTAGAAACCCTGAAATAATTTTTATGAACAGGGAAATAGAAAAAAACATGGATTGGACACTCAGTACACTTCTTTATCCTTAGGCCTTTTTATAAGAGGGTCCCGGACCCTTAACAGAAACAACAACAGGAAAGAGGACATATGGCATCCTTTTGAACAATAGTTTACAGGTAAGGCATTGATTTTAGAAACCCGGAGATAATTTTTAGGAAACATGAAATAGAAAAAAACATTGATTGGAGAGGACACCCAGTACACTTCCTTCTCCTTCGGCCTTTTTATAAGAGGGTCCCGGACCCTCAACAGAAACAACAGCAGGAAAGAGGACATATGGCATCCTTTTGAACAATAGATTACAGGTAAGGCATTGATTTTAGAAACCCATAGATAATTTGATGCAACCGGGAAATTGAACCAAAAAAATGATTGGACACCCATTACACTTCTTTCTACTTCAGCCTTTTTATAAGAGGCTCCAGTACCCTCAACAAAAACAACAGCAGGAAAGAGGACATATGGCATCCTTTTGAACAATAGAGTACAGGTACAGCATTGATTTTAGAAACCCAGAGATAATTTGTTGCAACCGGGAATTTGAACCAAACAAATGATTGGATGGACACCCAGTACACTTCTTTCTACTTCAGCCTTCTTATAATAGGCTCCAGGACCCTCATATGAAACAACAGCAGGAAAGAGGACATATGGCATCCTTTTGAACAATAGAGTACAGGTACAGCATTGAATTTAGAAACCTGGAGATAATTTGTTGGAACCGGGAATATGAACCAAACAAATGATTGGATGGACACCCAGTACACTTCTTTCAACTTCAGCCTTTTTATAAGAGGCTCCAGGACCCTCATATGAAACAACAGCAGGAAAGAGGACATATGGCATCCTTTTGAACAATAGATTACAGGTAAGGCATTGATTTTAGAAACCCAGAGATAATTTTAAAGAAACAGGAAATCGAAAAAGACATTGATTAGACAGCCAGTACACTTCTTTCTCCTTCGGCCTTTTTATAAGAGGGTCCAGGACCCTCAACCAAAACAACAGCAGGAAAGAGGACATATGGCATCCTTTTGAACAATAGATTACAGGTAAGGCATTGATTTTAGAAACCCTGAAATAATTTTTATGAACAGGGAAATAGAAAAAACATTGATTGAACACCCAGTACACTTCTTTATCCTTAGGCCTTTTTATAAGAGGGTCCCGGACCCTCAACAAAAACAGCAGGAAAGAGGACATATGGCATCCTTTTGAACAATAGATTACAGGTACAGCATTGATTTTAGAAACCCGGTGATAATTTGTTGGAACCGGGAAATTGAACCAAAAAAATGATTGGACACCCATTACACTTCTTTCTACTTCAGCCTTTTTATAAGAGGCTCCAGTACCCTCAACAAAAACAACAGCAGGAAAGAGGACACATGGCATCCTTTTGAACAATAGAGTACAGGTACAGCATTGATTTTAGAAACCCAGAGATAATTTGTTGGAACCGGGAATTTGAACCCAAAAAATAATTGGATGTACACCCAGTACACTTCTTTCAACTTCAGCCTTTTTCTAAGAGGCTCCAGGACCCTCATATAAAACAACAGCAGGAAAGAGGACATATGGCATCCTTTTGAACAATAGAGTACAGGTACAGCTTTGATTTTAGAAACCCGGAGATAATTTGTTGGAACCGGTAATTTTAACCAAAAAAATGATTGGATGGACACCCAGTACACTTCTTTCTACTTCAGCCTTTTTATAAGAGGCTCCAGGACCCTCATGTGAAACAGCAGGAAAGAGGACATATGGCATCCTTTTGAACAATAGATTACAGGTAAGGCATTGATTTTAGAAACTCAGAGATAATTTTAAAGAAACGGGAAATCGAAAAAGACATTGATTGGACAGCCAGTACACTTCTTTCTCCTTCGGCCTTTTTATAAGAGGGTCCAGGACCCTCAACCAAAACAACAGCAGGAAAGAGGACATATGGCATCCTTTTGAACAATAGATTACAGGTAAGGCATTGATTTTAGAAACCCTGAAATAATTTTTATGAACAGGGAAATAGAAAAAACATTGATTGAACACCCAGTACACTTCTTTATCCTTAGGCCTTTTTATAAGAGGGTCCCGGACCCTCTTTTAACCAAAAAAATGATTGGATGGACACCCAGTACACTTCTTTCTACTTCAGCCTTTTTATAAGAGGCTCCAGGACCCTCATGTGAAACAGCAGGAAAGAGGACATATGGCATCCTTTTGAACAATAGATTACAGGTAAGGCATTGATTTTAGAAACCCAGAGATAATTTTAAAGAAACGGGAAATCGAAAAAGACATTGATTGGACAGCCAGTACACTTCTTTCTCCTTCGGCCTTTTTATAAGAGGGTCCAGGACCCTCAACCAAAACAACAGCAGGAAAGAGGACATATGGCATCCTTTTGAACAATAGATTACAGGTAAGGCATTGATTTTAGAAACCCTGAAATAATTTTTATGAACAGGGAAATAGAAAAAAACATTGATTGGACACCCAGTACACTTCTTTCTACTTCAGCCTTTTTATAAGAGGGTCCAGGACCTTCATATGAAACAAC
The DNA here is from genome assembly GCF_027579735.1 of Bombina bombina. Lineage (NCBI taxonomy): Eukaryota > Metazoa > Chordata > Amphibia > Anura > Bombinatoridae > Bombina > Bombina bombina. Next base: position 113,095,724 of record NC_069507.1, read on the forward strand.
AACAGGAAAGAGGACATATGGCATCCTTTTGAACAATAGAGTACAGGTACAGCATTGATTTTAGAAACCCGGAGATAATTTGTTGGAACCGGGAAATTGAACCAAAAAAATGATTGGACACCCATTACACTTCTTTCTACTTCAGCCTTTTTATAAGAGGCTCCAGTACCCTCAACAAAAACAACAGCAGGAAAGAGGACATATGGCATCCTTTTGAACAATAGAGTACAGGTACAGCATTGATTTTAGAAACCCGGAGATAATTTGTTGGATCCAGGAATTTGAACCCAAAAGATGATTGGATGTACACCCAGTACACTTCTTTCAACTTCAGCCTTTTTCTAAGAGGCTCCAGGACCCTCATATGAAACAACAGCAGGAAATAGGACATATGGCATCCTTTTGAACAATAGAGTACATTTACAGCATTGATTTTAGAAACCCAGAGATAATTTGTTGGAACCGGGAAATTGAACCAAAAAAATGATTGGACACCCAGGACACTTCTTTCTACTTCAGCCTTTTTAACAGAGGGTCCAGGATCCACAACAAAAACAACAGCAGGAAAGAGGACATATGTCATCCTTTTGAACAATAGAATACAGGTACGGCATTGATTTTAGAAAGCCAAAGATAAGTTTTTGGAAACGTGAAATTGGCCAAAAAACCATGCTTGGACACCCAGTACAGGTCGTTCTCCTTCAGCCTTTTTATAAGAGGGTCCAGCACCCTCAACAGAAACAACTGCAGGAAACACCACATATGCCATCCTTTTGCACAATCGAGTACAGGTATGGCATTGATTTTAGGAACCCGGAGATAATTGAGAGGAACCTGGAACATTTTTCAAAAAATGTGCTTGGACACCCATTACAGGTCGTTCTCCTTCAGCCTTTTTATACCATGGGCCACGACCCTCAACAGGCACAACAGCATGAAACACCACATATGCCACCCTTTTGCACAATAGAGTACAGGTATGGCATAGATGGAACCCGGAGATAATTTAGAGCAACCAAGAGATGGATAAAGATGCTTGGTCGGTCCTCCTCCTTCACATTTGGGGCACTGCACGTGCAATTTAATGGTCCACCAGATATGAGTGGTGTGTTAATTTGTACTATTCTTAACAGTTTAATCACTGTTATGTGCCTTATTTTTTTATTTGAGTTTTGTACCCACAGAGCAGCAGCAGAGGCCAGAAAAATTAGGCATGTACAAATGACTGAAAAATTGGGTATTGTTGTAGCCACTGCTGTAGCAGCGGCCAGAAAAATTGATGTTTGTAAAACATTTAGAAAGTGCCCTAAAAGCTTGCGGCTTGAACACTAGTTGTTAGCGGATAAGTCAAGCAAGTCATCCTGTATTATAAGAAAAAAAAAAGCCAGCATGTGGTACCAGTTGTCCTCCTCTGACTCCTCTTCCTCACAATCCTCTTCCTGCGTTGCCGCAGGTCCAGCAAGCGAATCTGATAAGGCTGTTTGTGGGGGTGATGGACACCACAACTCTTCCTCTTCCTCTTCACGCTCATCTATGGCCTGATCCAGCACTCTTCGCAGGGCACGCTCCAGGAAGAAAACAAATGGTATGATGTCGCTGATGGTGCCTTCGGTGCGACTGACAAGGTTAATCACCTCCTCAAAAGGATGCATGAGCCTACAGGCATTGCGCATGAGCGTCCAGTAATTTGGCAAAAAAAATCCCCAGCTCCCCAGAGGCTGTCCTAGCACCCCGGTCATACAAATACTCATTGACAGCTTTTTCTTGTTGGAGCAGGCGGTCAAACATTAGGAGTGTTGTATTCCACCGTGTCGGGCTGTTGCAAATCAAGCGCCTCACTGGCAGGTTGTTTCGACGCTTGATATCGGACAAGTGCGCCATGGCCGTGTAGGAACGCCTGAAATGGCCACACACCTTCCTGGCCTGCTTCAGGAGATCCTGTAAGCCTGGGTACTTATGGACAGATCGATGTACAATCAGATTACACACATGTGCCATGCACGGCACATGTGTCAACTTGCCCAATTTCAATGCCGCCACCAAATTACTTTCATTGTCAGAAACAACCTTGCCAATCTCCAGTTGGTGCGGAGTCAGCCACTGATCCACCTGTGCATTCAGGGCGGTCAGGAGTGCTGGTGCGGTGTGACTCTCCGCTTTCAGGCAAGTCAACCCCAAGATGGCGTGACACTGCCGTACCCGGGATGTAGCATAGTACCTGGGGAGCTGGGGAGGTGCCATAGATGTGGAGCAAGACGCAGAAGGAAAAGAGGACTCAGCCGAGGAAGAGGTTATGGAAGAGGTTATGGAAGAGGATGGAGTAGGAGGAGTAGAGGAGGTAGCAGCAGGCCTGCCTGCAAGTCGTGGCGGTTTCACCAACTCTTCTGCAGAGCCACGCATTCCATGCTTGTCAGACGTCAGCAGGTTTACCCAATGCGCAGTGTAGGTGATATACCTGTCCTGACCATGCTTTGCAGACCAGCTATTCGTGGTCATATGGACCCTTGGCCCAACGCTGTGTGCCAGACATGCCATAACTTCCTTTCGAACAACAGAGTACAGGTTTGGGATTGCCTTTTGTGAAAATAAATTTCTGCCAGGTACCTTCCACTGCGGTGTCCCAATAGATACAAATTTTTTGAAAGCATCAGACTCCACCAGCTTGTATGGTAAAAGCTGGTGGGCTAAGAGTTCAGACAAGCCAGCTGTCAGACGCCGGGCAAGGGGGTGACTTTGAGAAATTGGCTTCTTATGCTCAAACATGTCCTTGACAGACAACTGACTATGGGCAGATGACAAGGAACTGCTACGTAAGAGAGACTCAGTGGAGGATGGTTGAGAGGGGGCAAGGAGGACAGCAGTGGTTGACGTGGCTGAAGATGCTGGAGCAGGAGGAGGAGGGTGGCTTTCAGTTTGTGTGCTGCTTCTACTCATGTGTTCTTCCCATCGGCGTTTGTGATGGGAGACCATGTGCCTTCGCAAAGCAGTTGTACCTAGGTGGGTGTTGGACTTCCCACAACTCAGTTTCTTTTGGCACAGGTTGCAAATGGCATCGCTGTTGTCAGAGGCAGACACACAAAAAAAATGCCACACTGCTGAGCTCTGCGATGACGGCATTCTGGTGGTGGCAACAGCATGCATTGATGGGCGTCGGCGTGCTGTCTGGCTGACCCCGGGTGCCGATACATGCTGTCTGACTGTGCCACTATCTCCTTGCGACAACATCCCCCCATCTGAACTTTCCCCCTCTTCTTCTTCTCTTCTAGCAGGCACCCATGTGACATCCACCGACACATCATCATCAACCGCTTCACTTGTATCTGACACATCAAGAAAGGAAGCAGCAGCGGGCACAACATCATCATCATCATCACAACGTACCTCCATGTCTGTAATGCTGCCTTACTGAGACATATCACTGTTATCTACATCCTCTGTCAATGATGGTTGTGCATCACTCATTTCTTCAAACTGATGTGTCAATAACTCCTTTGACAGATCAAGTGAAGCGGCTGTGGTGCTAGTGTTGGTGGTGGCGACAGGCGGGCAAGTGGCACTGGTCACTTGAGACCTGCCCAAAGCACAGCTGGACGTAGATGGTGCGTCAGGGTTAGGAGGTCTAGGAACGGAAGCTGTAGAAGATTGGGTGTCTTGTGTTAGCCATTCAACTAGGTCCTCCTCAGAACTTTTCGCGTCCCCCCTGGCACCCGGTGTCTGAACAATGTGCATATTTGTAGGGTCTAAAGGAATCACAGCACCACGACCACGACCATGGAACCTGCGGGGTGGCCTGCCTCTGCCTCTCATTTTTTTAAAATGTACATTTACAATACTATTACACAAATTATGAGTTGTGGCACTGGGCAAGTGGGCACAGTATACGCTGTGAGACTGACAACAAAAAAAGACAGATGTTTAAAAGTCAAAAATGTTCATTTTTTAAATATTAGAAGTACTGTGACAACAAATATGATTGTTGGCACTAGTTGACAAATGGGCCTGTCTGGCACACACGCTGGGACAAAGGCAACTGCAATTAGATTAAACTAGCTGAGTCATGCTTCTTAGTCCAAAAATTTATTTTTTTAAAAATTTGACAATACTGTTGGAACAAATATGATTGGTGGCACTAGTTGGAAACGGCAAGTGGGCCTGGCACACACGCTGGCAGGCAGGCAACTACAATTCAATGGCACTAGGAGACTGGAGATTCACAGTCAAAACAGTTATGATTTAAAAAAAATTCAATACTGTTACAAGAAATATGATTGGTGGCACTAATTGGCTAGTTGGGCCTGGCCCACAGGCTAGCAGGCAGGAGGAAAGTGCAATTCAATGGCACAAGCAAACTGATGATTCAGAATCACAATCTAACAATTTTTTATTTTAAATATTAACAAAACTGTTACAACAAATATGATTGGTGGAACTTGTGGGCAAGTCGGCCTGGCACACAGGCTGGCAGGCAGGAGGAAAATGCAATTCAAGGGCACTAGTAGACTGCAGATTCACAGTCAAAAAAGTGATGATTTACAATTTTTTCAATACTGTTACAAGAAATATGATTGGTGGCACTAATTGGCTAGTTGGGCCTGGCACACAGGCTGGCAGGCAGGAGGAAAGTGCAATTCAATGGCACGAGCAAACTGATGATTCAGAATCACAATCTAACAATTTTTTATTTTAAATATTAACAATAGTGTTACAACAAATATGATTGGTGTAACCAGTTGGCAAGTCGGCCTGGCACACAGGCTGGCAGGCAGGAGGGAACTGCAATTCAATGGCACTACTAGACTGCAGATTCACAGTCAAAAAAGTGATGATTTACAATTTTTTCAATACTGTTACAAGAAATATGATTGGTGGCACTAATTGGCTAGTTGGGCCTGGCACACAGGCTGGCAGGCAGGAGGAAAGTGCAATTCAATGGCACTAGTAGACTGCAGATTCACAGTCAAAACAGTGATGATTTACAATTTTTTCAATACTGTTACTAGAAATATGATTGGTGGCACTAATTGGCTAGTTGGGCCTGGCACACAGGCTGGCAGGCAGGAGGAAAGTGCAATTCAATGGCACAAGCAAACTGATGAATCTAACAATTTTTTATTTTAAATATTAACAATACTGTGACAACAAATATGATTGGTGTAACTAGTTGGCAAGTCGGCCTGGCACACAGGCTGGCAGGCAGGAGGGAACTGCAATTCAATGGCACTACTAGACTGCAGATTCACAGTCAAAACAGTGATGATTTACAATTTTTTCAATACTGTTACTAGAAATATGATTGGTGGCACTAATTGGCTAGTTGGGCCTGGCACACAAGCTGGCAGGCAGGCAGGAGGAAAGTGCAATTCAATGGCACAAGCAAACTGATGATTCAAAATCACAATCTAACAATTTTTAATTTTAAATATTAACAATACTGTGACAACAAATATGATTGGTGTAACTAGTTGGCAAGTCGGCCTGGCACACAGGCTGGCAGGCAGCAGGAAAATGCAATTCAAGGGCACTAGTAGACTGCAGATTCACAGTCAAAAAAAGTGATGATTTACAATTTTTTCTATACTGTTACAAGAAATATGATTGGTGGCACTAATTGGCTAGTTGGGCCTGGCACACAGGCTGGCAGGCAGGAGGAAAGTGCAATTCAATGGCACGAGCAAACTGATGATTCAGAATCACAAACGAACATTTTTTTAGTTTAAATATTAATAATACTGTTACAACAAATATGATTGGTGTAACTAGTTGGCAAGTTGGCCTGGCACACAGGCTGGCAGGCAGGAGGGAACTGCAATTCAATGGCACTACTAGACTGCAGATTCACAGTCAAAAAAGTGATGATTTACAATTTTTTCAGTACTGTTACAAGAAATATGATTGGTGGCACTAATTGGCTAGTTGGGCCTGGCACACAGGCTGGCAGGCAGGAGGAAAGTGCAATTCAATGGCACTAGTAGACTGCAGATTCACAGTCAAAACAGTGATTATTTACAATTTTTTCAATACTGTTACTAGAAATATGATTGGTGGCACTTATTGGTTAGTTGGGCCTGGCACACAGGCTGGTAGGCAGGAGGAAAGTGCAATTCAATGGCACTAGTAGACTGCAGATTCACAGTCAAAACAGTGATGATTTACAATTTTTTCAATACTGTTACTAGAAATATGATTGGTGGCACTAATTGGCTAGTTGGGCCTGGCACACAAGCTGGCAGGCAGGCAGGAGGAAAGTGCAATTCAATGGCACAAGCAAACTGATGATTCAAAATCACAATCTAACAATTTTTAATTTTAAATATTAACAATACTGTGACAAAAATATGATTGGTGTAACTAGTTGTCAAGTCGGCCTGGCACACAGGCTGGCAGGCAGGAGGAAAATGCCATTCAAGGGCACTAGTAGACTGCAGATTCACAGTCAAAAAAGTGATGATTTACAATTTTTTCTATACTGTTACAAGAAATATGATTGGTGGCACTGATTGGCTAGTTGGGCCTGGCACACAGGCTGGCAGGCAGGAGGAAAGTTCAATTCAATGGCACAAGCAAACTGATGATTCAGAATCACAATCTAACAATTTTTTATTTTAAATATTAACAATACTGTTACAACAAATATGATTGGTGTAACTAGTTGGCAAGTTGGCCTGGCACACAGGCTGGCAGGCAGGAGGGAACTGCAATTCAATGGCACTACTAAACTGCAGATTCACAGTCAAAAAAGTGATGATTTACAATTTATTTCAATACTGTTACAAGAAATATGATTGGTGGAACTAATTGGCTAGTTGGGCCTGGCACACAGGCTGGCAGGCAGGAGGAAAGTGCAATTCAATGGCACTAGTAGACTGCAGATTCACAGTCAAAACAGTGATTATTTACAATTTTTTCAATACTGTTACTAGAAATATGATTGGTGGCACTTATTGGTTAGTTGGGCCTGGCACACAAGCTAGCAGGCAGGCAGGAGGAAAGTGCAATTCAATGGCACGAGCAAACTGATGATTGAAAATCACAATCTAACAATTTTTAATTTTAAATATTAACAATACTGTGACAAAAATATGATTGGTGTAACTAGTTGTCAAGTCGGCCTGGCACACAGGCTGGCAGGCAGGAGGAAAATGCAAATCAAGGGCACTAGTAGACTGCAGATTCACAGTAAAAAAAGTGATGATTTACAATTTTTTCTATACTGTTACAAGAAATATGATTGGTGGCACTAATTGGCTAGTTGGGCCTGGCACACAGGCTGGCAGGCAGGAGGAAAGTGCAATTCAATGGCACGAGCAAACTGATGATTCACAATCACAATCTAACAATTTTTTATTTTAAATATTAACAATACTGTTACAACAAATATGATTGGTGTAACTAGTTGGCATTGGCAAGTCAGCCTGGCACACAGGCTGGCAGGCAGGAGGAAAATGCAATTCAAGGGCACTAGTAGACTGCAGATTCACAGTCAAAAAAGTGAAGATTTACAATTTTTTCAATACTGTTACAAGAAATATGATTGGTGGCACTAATTGGCTAGTTGGGCCTGGCACATAGGCTGGCAGGCAGGAGGAAAGTGTAATTCAATGGCACGAGCAAACTGATGATTCACAATCGAACAATGTTTAATTTTAAATATTAACAATGCTGTTACAACAACTATGATTGGTGTAACTAGTTGGCAAGTCGGCCTGGCACACAGGCTGGCAGGCAGGAGGAAACTGCAATTCAATGGCACTAGGAGACTGAAGATTTGCAGTCAAAAAACTTATGATTTAAAATTATTTCTATACTGTTACAAGAAATATGATTGGTGGCACTAATTGGCTAGTTGGGCCTGGCACACAGGCTGGCAGGCAGGAGGAAAGTGCAATTCAATGGCACGAGCAAACTGATGATTCACAATCGAACAATTTTTAATTTGAAATATTAACAATACTGTTACAACAACTGTGATTGGTTTAACTAGTTGGCAAGTGGGCCTGGCACATAGGCTGGCACTAGTGGTGGCAGGCTGGCCTGTGAACTAATATTAAATAACACTCGAAGAGTGATGTTAAAAATTTTTTTTAAAACATTTAGTGTTATGTTACAACAGATAGGAGTGGTGGACTGGCACTGAGGATGGAAGTAGGCACAGTATATGCTGGCAGCCAGACAAACAGGCTGGCACTAATGGCAGCCTGGCTACTAAAATTTAATAATACTAGAAGAGGACTGATGTTAAAAAATTTTTTAAATACAATTGACACTAATGTTGTTACACCAGATATAAGTGGTGGAAAAAAATAAAAAATAAACTGTGTAACACTATATGATGTGGGCCAGAAACACACAGGCCTGATGGAAAAAGGAATTAAATTACACTAGCAAAATTATTTACAATTTTTTTTTTACTTTTAAATAATGTAAAGCAGATATGAGTCGTGGCTGGTAGGTAGGGCAGCAATTTAACACAGTATGCTGTGTAAGTGAGAAAAACACAGGCCTGATAGAAAATTAAGTTAGATTACACTAGCAAAATAATTTAAAAGTTTATATTTTAATATTAAAATGATGTTAAGCAGATATGAGTGGTGGCACTGGCTGGCTGCTACGTAGGGCAGCAATTAACAACAGTATGCTCTGTAAGTCAGATACACACAGGCCTGATAGAAAATAAAATTAGATTACACTAGCATAATGATTTAAAGATTTTTTGGGGGAATTTAAAGAAAAAGGTTAAGCACATATGAATCGTGGCTGATAGCCTTGGAAGGGCAGCAATTAAAAACAGTAGGCTCTGTAAGTCAGATACACACAGGCCTGATAGAAAATACAATTAGATTACACTAGCAAAATGATTTAAAGTTTTTTTGGGGGGGAATTTAAAAAAAGGTTAAACACATATGAGTCGTGGCTCATAGACTAGGGAGGGCAGCAATTAAACACAGTATGCTCTGTAAGTCAGCAAAACACACAGGCCTGATAGAAAATAATATTAGATTACACTAACAAAATAATTTAAAAGTTTTTTTTTTTTAATTTAAAATAAGGTGAAGCAGATATAAGTGGTGGCTGCTGGCACAGAGCAATTAATCAAAAGACTGAAAAAAACTGAAGTATAAAATGTGTGAGCCTGACAGACACAGGCCTGATAGAAAATGAATTTAGGTTACACTAGCAAAATGATTTAAAAGTTTTTTTTAAAATTTAAAATAATGTTATAAGCGGATATGACCACTGGTGGCTGGCACAGAGCAATGAACCAGAGTATATGCTGTGTGACACAGGCCTGATAGAAAATGAAAATAAATTACACTAGCAAAATAATTTCAAATTTTTGTTGGTTAAATTTAAACTAATGTTGTTAGGCAGATATCAGTGGTGGCAGTAATCACAGCATATGCTGTGAGCCTCACACACAGGCTGAAAGCCAGGCAAATGCTAATAAAAATACTAAGAAAAAAAAAAAAAAACGGCTGAAGTTATAGCCCTAAAAAGGGCTTTTTGGGGTGCTGTCCTTGCAGCAGAGATGAGATGAGTCCTTCAGGACTGTAGTGGACACTAAATACACTAGCCTAGCTATCTATTTCCCTATAATGTCAGCAGCAGCAAAACAAAACGTCCTCTCACTAACAAAGCAAGGTCGTTATGAGTCTAAAATGGCTGCTGCCAAGAAGATGGGAGGGTCTGTGAGGGAGTGTCTGATGCTGATTGGCTCTAATGTGTCAGAAGGCTGTGACATACAGGGTCAAAATTTCCTCAATGATGACACATAGGGGGCGGATCGAACATCGCATGTGTTCGCCCGCAGCGGCGAACGGGAACAAGCTGAGTTCGCCGTGAACCGTTCGCGGGCGAACAGTTCGGGACATCACTATATATATATATATATATATATATATATATATATATATGTATATAGGTCTCAATCTAATGGAAGTATATAACTTTAAAGGTACATGCACATGTCAATTTTAACATTTCTATCCCTTTAAGGGATCAGGTAAAACAGGATTTTTTTAATCTTAAACAATTTAAAAGAAATAACAGCAAAAAAAATAAGATAAAAAAAATGTTAAATCGAACAACGGGGAATAATAGTCAACGAAAATCAAATGCAAAAACAAAAACAAAACATTAATTTGTTAATTCTTGGTGTTTTTTGTAATATAAATACCACTTTTCATGTCTGTAACATCTTTGTTTTTTGAGATAAAGGTATCCTCATAAATCAGCCTCCCCTTTTTAACCCCCCTTAAGTGGATTTTCAGGAAAATGTTAAAACATGTATTTCGTTATTTTTAAAGGAGAATCTAAATACCATTTTTAACATCTGTAACTTCTTTGGTTTTTATATATAGATATCCTCATAAATCAGCCCCCCCCCCTTTTGACCCAATTTAAAGGGACAGTAAACCATAAAAAAAGTTATATAATTCTGCACATAGTGCAGAATTATATAACATTATAATAGCGCAAACATTGTAAAACCAAATTTCCCCTTTGAATTTAAAAAATAACTGCTGTTTTACAGACCCACTCTCTGTGATCTTCTGAGCGGGTCTGTTTTTTTCAAACAGCGCATCGGGCCAGCTGTATAGTCACAGCCCAGCCCGACCGCGCCATAGCACTAAGTGCAGCTCGCTCCTGCTGTCTGACACACAGGCTGGCAGGCAGGAGGGAACTGCAATTCAATGGCACTACTAGACTGCAGATTCACAGTCAAAAAAGTGATGATTTACAATTTTTTCAGTACTGTTACAAGAAATATGATTGGTGGCACTAATTGGCTAGTTGGGCCTGGCACACAGGCTGGCAGGCAGGAGGAAAGTGCAATTCAATGGCACTAGTAGACTGCAGATTCACAGTCAAAACAGTGATTATTTACAATTTTTTCAATACTGTTACTAGAAATATGATTGGTGGCACTTATTGGTTAGTTGGGCCTGGCACACAGGCTGGCAGGCAGGAGGAAAGTGCAATTCAATGGCACTAGTAGACTGCAGATTCACAGTCAAAACAGTGATGATTGGTGTAACTAGTTGTCAAGTCGGCCTGGCACACAGGCTGGCAGGCAGGAGGAAAATGCAATTCAAGGGCACTAGTAGACTGCAGATTCACAGTCAAAAAAGTGATGATTTACAATTTTTTCTATACTGTTACAAGAAATATGATTGGTGTCACTGATTGGCTAGTTGGGCCTGGCACACAGGCTGGCAGGCAGGAGGAAAGTTCAATTCAATGGCACAAGCAAACTGATGATTCAGAATCACAATCTAACAATTTTTTATTTTAAATATTAACAATACTGTTACAACAAATATGATTGGTGTAACTAGTTGGCAAGTTGGCCTGGCACACAGGCTGGCAGGCAGGAGGGAACTGCAATTCAATGGCACTACTAAACTGCAGATTCACAGTCAAAAAAGTGATGATTTACAATTTTTTCAATACTGTTACAAGAAATATGATTGGTGGCACTAATTGGCTAGTTGGGCCTGGCACACAGGCTGGCAGGCAGGAGGAAAGTGCAATTCAATGGCACGAGCAAACTGATGATTCAGAATCACAATCTAACAATTTTTTATTTTAAATATTAACAATAGTGTTACAACAAATATGATTGGTGTAACCAGTTGGCAAGTCGGCCTGGCACACAGGCTGGCAGGCAGGAGGGAACTGCAATTCAATGGCACTACTAGACTGCAGATTCACAGTCAAAAAAGTGATGATTTACAATTTTTTCAATACTGTTACAAGAAATATGATTGGTGGCACTAATTGGCTAGTTGGGCCTGGCACACAGGCTGGCAGGCAGGAGGAAAGTGCAATTCAATGGCACTAGTAGACTGCAGATTCACAGTCAAAACAGTGATGATTTACAATTTTTTCAATACTGTTACTAGAAATATGATTGGTGGCACTAATTGGCTAGTTGGGCCTGGCACACAGGCTGGCAGGCAGGAGGAAAGTGCAATTCAATGGCACAAGCAAACTGATGATTCAGAATCACAATCTAACAATTTTTTATTTTAAATATTAACAATACTGTGACAACAAATATGATTGGTGTAACTAGTTGGCAAGTCGGCCTGGCACACAGGCTGGCAGGCAGGAGGGAACTGCAATTCAATGGCACTACTAGACTGCAGATTCACAGTCAAAACAGTGATGATTTACAATTTTTTCAATACTGTTACTAGAAATATGATTGGTGGCACTAATTGGCTAGTTGGGCCTGGCACACAAGCTGGCAGGCAGGCAGGAGGAAAGTGCAATTCAATGGCACAAGCAAACTGATGATTCAAAATCACAATCTAACAATTTTTAATTTTAAATATTAACAATACTGTGACAACAAATATGATTGGTGTAACTAGTTGTCAAGTCGGCCTGGCACACAGGCTGGCAGGCAGGAGGAAAATGCAATTCAAGGGCACTAGTAGACTGCAGATTCACAGTCAAAAAAAGTGATGATTTACAATTTTTTCTATACTGTTACAAGAAATATGATTGGTGGCACTAATTGGCTAGTTGGGCCTGGCACACAGGCTGGCAGGCAGGAGGAAAGTGCAATTCAATGGCACGAGCAAACTGATGATTCAGAATCACAAACGAACATTTTTTTAGTTTAAATATTAACAATACTGTTACAACAAATATGATTGGTGTAACTAGTTGGCAAGTTGGCCTGGCACACAGGCTGGCAGGCAGGAGGGAACTGCAATTCAATGGCACTACTAGACTGCAGATTCACAGTCAAAAAAGTGATGATTTACAATTTTTTCAGTACTGTTACAAGAAATATGATTGGTGGCACTAATTGGCTAGTTGGGCCTGGCACACAGGCTGGCAGGCAGGAGGAAAGTGCAATTCAATGGCACTAGTAGACTGCAGATTCACAGTCAAAACAGTGATTATTTACAATTTTTTCAATACTGTTACTAGAAATATGATTGGTGGCACTTATTGGTTAGTTGGGCCTGGCACACAGGCTGGCAGGCAGGAGGAAAGTGCAATTCAATGGCACTAGTAGACTGCAGATTCACAGTCAAAACAGTGATGATTTACAATTTTTTCAATACTGTTACTAGAAATATGATTGGTGGCACTAATTGGCTAGTTGGGCCTGGCACACAAGCTGGCAGGCAGGCAGGCAGGAGGAAAGTGCAATTCAATGGCATGAGCAAACTGATGATTCAAAATCACAATCTAACAATTTTTAATTTTAAATATTAACAATACTGTGACAAAAATATGATTGGTGTAACTAGTTGTCAAGTCGGCCTGGCACACAGGCTGGCAGGCAGGAGGAAATGCAATTCAAGGGCACTAGTAGACTGCAGATTCACAGTCAAAAAAGTGATGATTTACAATTTTTTCTATACTGTTACAAGAAATATGATTGGTGGCACTGATTGGCTAGTTGGGCCTGGCACACAGACTGGCAGGCAGGAGGAAAGTTCAATTCAATGGCACAAGCAAACTGAGATTCAGAATCACAATCTAACAATTTTTTATTTTAAATATTAACAATACTGTTACAACAAATATGATTGGTGTAACTAGTTGGCAAGTTGGCCTGGCACACAGGCTGGCAGGCAGGAGGGAACTGCAATTCAATGGCACTACTAAACTGCAGATTCACAGTCAAAAAAGTGATGATTTACAATTTATTTCAATACTGTTACAAGAAATATGATTGGTGGAACTAATTGGCTAGTTGGGCCTGGCACACAGGCTGGCAGGCAGGAGGAAAGTGCAATTCAATGGCACTAGTAGACTGCAGATTCACAGTCAAAACAGTGATTATTTACAATTTTTTCAATACTGTTACTAGAAATATGATTGGTGGCACTTATTGGTTAGTTGGGCCTGGCACACAAGCTAGCAGGCAGGCAGGAGGAAAGTGCAATTCAATGGCATGAGCAAACTGATGATTCAAAATCACAATCTAACAATTTTTAATTTTAAATATTAACAATACTGTGACAAAAATATGATTGGTGTAACTAGTTGTCAAGTCGGCCTGGCACACAGGCTGGCAGGCAGGAGGAAAGTGCAATTCAATGGCACTAGTAGACTGCAGATTCACAGTAAAAAAAGTGATGATTTACAATTTTTTCTATACTGTTACAAGAAATATGATTGGTGGCACTAATTGGCTAGTTGGGCCTGGCACACAGGCTGGCAGGCAGGAGGAAAGTGCAATTCAATGGCACGAGCAAACTGATGATTCACAATCACAATCTAACAATTTTTTATTTTAAATATTAACAATACTGTTACAACAAATATGATTGGTGTAACTAGTTGGCATTGGCAAGTCGGCCTGGCACACAGGCTGGCAGGCAGGAGGAAAATGCAATTCAAGGGCACTAGTAGACTGCAGATTCACAGTCAAAAAAGTGAAGATTTACTAATTGGCTAGTTGGGCCTGGCACATAGGCTGGCAGGCAGGAGGAAAGTGTAATTCAATGGCACGAGCAAACTGATGATTCACAATCGAACAATGTTTAATTTTAAATATTAACAATACTGTTAGAAAATACAATTAGATTACACTAGCAAAATGATTTAAAGTTTTTTTGGGGGGGAATTTAAAAAAAGGTTAAACACATATGAGTCGTGGCTCATAGACTAGGGAGGGCAGCAATTAAACACAGTATGCTCTGTAAGTCAGCAAAACACACAGGCCTGATAGAAAATAATATTAGATTACACTAACAAAATAATTTAAAAGTTTTTTTTTTTAAATTTAAAATAAGGTGAAGCAGATATAAGTGGTGGCTGCTGGCACAGAGCAATTAATCAAAAGACTGAAAAAAACTGAAGTATAAAATGTGTGAGCCTGACAGACACAGGCCTGATAGAAAATGAATTTAGGTTACACTAGCAAAATGATTTAAAAGTTTTTTTTTAAATTTAAAATAATGTTATAAGCGGATATGACCACTGGTGGCTGGCACAGAGCAATGAACCAGAGTATATGCTGTGTGACACAGGCCTGATAGAAAATGAAAATAAATTACACTAGCAAAATAATTTCAAATTTTTGTTGGTTAAATTTAAACTAATGTTGTTAGGCAGATATCAGTGGTGGCAGTAATCACAGCATATGCTGTGAGCCTCACACACAGGCTGAAAGCCAGGCAAATGCTAATAAAAATACTAAGAAAAAAAAAAAAAAAACGGCTGAAGTTATAGCCCTAAAAAGGGCTTTTTGGGGTGCTGTCCTTGCAGCAGAGATGAGATGAGTCCTTCAGGACTGTAGTGGACACTAAATACACTAGCCTAGCTATCTATTTCCCTATAATGTCAGCAGCAGCAAAACAAAACGTCCTCTCACTAACAAAGCAAGGTCGTTATGAGTCTAAAATGGCTGCTGCCAAGAAGATGGGAGGGTCTGTGAGGGAGTGTCTGATGCTGATTGGCTCTAATGTGTCAGAAGGCTGTGACATACAGGGTCAAAGTTTCCTCAATGATGACACATAGGGGGCGGATCGAACATCGCATGTGTTTGCCCGCAGCGGCGAACGGGAACAAGCTGAGTTCGCCGTGAACCGTTCGCGGGCGAACAGTTCGGGACATCACTATATATATATATATATATATATATATATATATATATATATATATGTATATAGGTCTCAATCTAATGGAAGTAAATAACTTTAAAGGTACATGCACATGTCAATTTTAACATTTCTATCCCTTTAAGGGATCAGGTAAAACAGGATTTTTTAATCTTAAACAATTTAAAAGTAATAACAGCAAAAAAAAATAAGATATAAAAATGTTAAATCGAACAACGGGGAATAATAGTCAATGAAAATCAAATGCAAAAACAAAAACAAAACATTAATTTGTTAATTCTTGGTGTTTCTTGTAATATAAATACCACTTTTCATGTCTGTAACATCTTTGTTTTTTGAGATAAAGGTATCCTCATAAATCAGCCTCCCCTTTTTAACCCCCCTTAAGTGGATTTTCAGGAAAATGTTAAAACATGTATTTCTTTATTTTTAAAGGAGAATCTAAATACCATTTTTAACATCTGTAACTTCTTTGGTTTTTATATATAGATATCCTCATAAATCAGCCCCCCCCCCTTTTGACCCAATTTAAAGGGACAGTAAACCATAAAAAAAGTTATATAATTCTGCACATAGTGCAGAATTATATAACATTATAATAGCGCAAACATTGTAAAACCAAATTTCCCCTTTGAATTTAAAAAATAACTGCTGTTTTACAGACCCACTCTCTGTGATCTTCTGAGCGGGTCTGTTTTTTTCAAACAGCGCATCGGGCCAGCTGTATAGTCACAGCCCAGCCCGACCGCGCCATAGCACTAAGTGCAGCTCGCTCCTTTTTTATGGTTTACTGACACTTTAAGTGAAATTTGGGGAAATGGTAAAACATGTGTTTCTTTATATCTCAAGGAGAATCTAAATACCAATGTTCACGTCTGTAACACCTTTGGTTTTTCAGATTTAGGTATCCTCATAAATCAGCCCCACCCCCTTAAAGGGACAGTCTACACTAAAATTTTTCTTATTTAAAAAGATAGATAATCCCTTTATTACCCATTCCCCGTTTTAGCATAACCAACACAATTATATTAATATACTTTTTACCTCTGTGATTACCTTGTATCTAAGCCTTTGCAGACAGCCTCCTTAACTAAGTGCCTTTGACAGACATACAGTGTAGTCAATCAGTGAAGACTCCTAAATAACTTCACAGGAGTGAGCACAATGTTATCTATATGACACATGTGAACTAGCACAGTCTAACTGTGAAAAACTTTCAAAATGCTGTGAGCTAGGAGGCGGTTTTCAACTGTTTAGAAATCAGTTTGAGCCTAGCTAGGTTAACTTTTCAAAAATACCACCAAGGGAACAAAGCAAAATTGGTGATAAAAGTAAATAGGAAAGTTGTTTAAAATTGCATGCCCTATCTGAATAATGAAAGTTTAGTTTTGACTAGACTGTCCCTTTAAGTGGGTTTTCTGGAAATGTTAAAACACGTGTTTATTTTAAATACTGTTTTAACACAGCAATTCCTTAGTAGAGTGATTGCAGCAAATACAGAAATCACTACTAGACAGCCTGTTTTGTTTTTATTAGAACTCTTCAGTAGCAGATAGATTTCTGATTGCTGCTTAGGTAAAGCTCATTTCAGGGTTAAATCAAAATTCATTACAGTTATGGTGGAAATAAAAGTTTGAGATTAAAATCCTCCATGTCTCAAAAGTAAATCAATAAAAAACAAATTACATAGGAAACTAGCACATCTAGGCAAGTAAAACCCCATATACATTGTTACCAATGTGCTAGAGGATTCTGGGTAAGATATGCAAATTAGATATGTAAAAACTCAGACTTTTTAACACAGCGGCCCTTAATAGGGTGATTGCAGCAAATACAGAAATCACTGCTAGACAGCCTGTTTCGTTCTTATTAGAACTCTTCAGTAGCAGATTTATTTCTGATTGCTGCTTAGGTAAAGCTCATTTCATTTCTAACTTGAATATCTTACCTAGAATCCGCTTGTGCATTTGTAACAATGTATATGGAGTTTTACTGGGGAAAAGCAAGTGGGGATACTTGCCTAGATATGCTAGTTTTCTATACATTTTTTTTTTATTGATTTACTTTTGAAACATGGGGGATTTTAATCTCAAACTTTTAACTCCACCATAATGTTAATGCATTTTGATTTAACCCTGAAATGAGTTTTACCTAAGCAGCAATCATAAATCTATCTGCTACTGAAGAGTTCTAATAAGAATGAAACAGGCTGTCTAGCAGTGATTTCTGTATTTGCTGCAATCACCCTATTAAGGGATTGCTGTGTTAAAACAGTATTTGAAGCAAAAAGTCTGAGATTTTGCATATCTTACCCAGAATCCTCTTGTGCCTTGGTAACAATGTATATGGAGTTTTACTGGGGAAAAGCAAGCAGGGATACTTGCCTAGATGTGCTAATTTCCTATGCATTTTTTTTTATTGATTTACTTTTGAGACATGGAGGATTTTTATGTCAAACTTTTATCTCCACCATAATTGTAATGAATTTTGATTTAACCCTGAAATGACCTTTACCTTTGCAGAAATCTATATGCTACTAAAGAGTTCTAATAAGAATGAAACAGACTGTCTAGTAGTGATTCTGTATTTGCTGAAATCACCCTATTAAGGGATTGCTGTGTTAAAACAGTTTTTAAAGCAAAAAGTCTGAGATTTTTCATATCTTGCCCAGAATCCTCTTGTGCATTGGTAACAATGTATATGGGATTTTACTGGGGAAAAGCAAGCGAGGATACTTGCCTAGATGTGCTAGTTTCCTATGCAATTTTTTTTTTATTGATTTACTTTTGAGACATGGAGGATTTTAATCTCAAACTTTTATCTCCTCCATAATTTTAATGAATAATATATAGTGATGTCGTGAATTGTTCACCGGCGAATAGTTCCCGGCGAACATAGCATGTTCGCGTTCGCCTCGGCGGGCGAACATATGCGATGTTCGATCCGCCCCCTATTCGTCATCATTGAGTAAACTTTGACCCTGTACCTCACAGTCAGAATACACATTACAGCCAATCAGCAGCAGACCCTCCCTCCCAGACCCTCCCACCTCCTGGACAGCATCCATTTTAGATTCATTTGGAAGCTGCATTCTTAGTGAGAGGAGGGACAGTGTAGCTGCTGCTGATTTAATAGGGAAATCGATAGCTAGGCTAGTGCATTCAGTGTCCACTACAGTCCTGAAGGACTAATCTGATCTCTGCTTTAAGGACAGCACCCCAAAAAGCCCTTTTTAGGGTTAGAACATCAGTCTGCTTTTCTTTTTTCCCTGTGTAATCTAATTACAGGTACCTGCCTGCCAGCGTGTGTGTCAGGCTCACAGCGTATACTGTGCCCACTTGCCCAGTGCCACCACTCATATCTGGTGTAACAGTAGTGTACATTTAAAAAAAAAAAAAACTTTTTTGACTGTGAAATAATAGCAGACAGCTGCCAGTACCCAAGATGGCCGCCAATAAGGCAGATGGGGAGGGTTAGAGAGCTGTTTTGGGGGGATCAGGGAGGTTGGGGGCTAAGGGGGGATGCTACACCACAGCATATGTAAATATGCTTAAAAAAAATGTAAAAACCTTTTATTTTAGTACTGGCAGACTTTCTGCCAGTACTTAAGATGGCGGGGACAATTGTGGGGTGGGGGAGGGAAGGGAGCTGTTTGGGAGGGATCAGGGGGTCTGATGTGTCAGGTGGGAGGCTGATCTCTACACTAAAGCTAAAATTAACCCTGCAACTGCAAGCTCCCTACAAACTACCTAATTAACCCCTTCACTGCTAGCCATAATACACTTGTGATGCGCAGCAGCATTTAGCGGCCTTCTAATTACCAGAAAGCAACGCCAAAGTCATATATGTCTGCTATTTCTTAACAAAGGGGATCCCAGAGAAGCATTTACAACCATTTGTGCCATAATTGCACAAGCTGTTTGTAAATAATTTCAGTGAGAAACCTAAAATTTAAAAAAAAATTAAGTTTTTTTAAAATTTGATCGCATTTGGCGGTGAAATGGTGGCATGAAATATACCAAAATGGGCCTAGATCAATACTTTGGTTTGTCTACTACGCTACACTTAAGCTAAAATTAACTCTACAAGCTCCCTACATGCTCCCTAATTAACCCCTTCACTGCTGGGCATAAAACACGTGTGGTGCGCAGTGGCATTTAGCAGCCTTCTAATTACCAAAAAGCAACGCCATAGCCATATAAGTCTGCTATTTCTGAACAAAGGGGATCCCAGAGAAGCATTTACAACCATTTATGCCATAATTGCATAAGTTGTTTGTAAATAATTTCTATAAGAAACTTAAAGTTTGTGAAAAAGTGAACATTTTTTTTTTATTTGATCGCATTTGGCGGTGAAATGATGGCATGAAATATACCAAAATGGGCCTAGATCAATACTTTGGTTTGTCTACTACACTACACTTAAGCTAAAATTAACTCTACAAGCTCCCTACATGCTCCCTAATTAACCCCTTCACTGCTGGGCATAAAACACGTGTGGTGCGCAGTGGCATTTAGCAGCCTTCTAATTACCAAAAAGCAACGCCATAGCCATATAAGTCTGCTATTTCTGAACAAAGGGGATCCCAGAGAAGCATTTACAACCATTTATGCCATAATTGCATAAGTTGTTTGTAAA
Organism: Bombina bombina; assembly: GCF_027579735.1. Classification (NCBI taxonomy): domain Eukaryota; kingdom Metazoa; phylum Chordata; class Amphibia; order Anura; family Bombinatoridae; genus Bombina; species Bombina bombina. Next base: position 113,115,955 of record NC_069507.1, read on the forward strand.
TAATTTCTATAAGAAACTTAAAGTTTGTGAAAAAGTGAACAATTTTTTTTTATTTGATCGCATTTGGCGGTGAAATGATGGCATGAAATATACCAAAATGGGCCTAGATCAATACTTTGGTTTGTCTACTACACTACACTTAAGCTAAAATTAACTCTACAAGCTGCCTACATGCTCCCTAATTAACCCCTTCACTGCTGGGCATAAAACACGTATGGTGCGCAGTGGCATTTAGCAGCCTTCTAATTACCAAAAAGCAACGCCAAAGCCATATAAGTCTGCTATAATGGCATGTCTGCCACACAGTGTTGGGGCAAGGGTCCATCTGACCACTGATACCTGGTCTGCAAAGCATGGTCAGGGCAGGTATATCAGCTACACTGCGCACTGTGACGTAACCCTTACACTACCTGATCGATACAACATCGATACAACATCATACCTGATGTTTTAAAGCACGTTATTCCAAACAATTTAGGAATGTTATGTGATTTATGCCCTTTATGGATTAAAACCAGACTCTGCATCAACTATGTAATTTTCCATGGGAGTTTTGCCATGGATCCCCCTCCGGCATGCCACAGTCCAGGTGTTAGTGCCCTTGAAACAACTTTTCCATCACTATTGTGGCCAGAAAAAGTCCCTGTGGGTTTTAAAATTCGCCTGCCTATTGAAGTCTATGGCGGTTTGCCCGGTTCGCCGGTTCGCAAACTTTTGTGGAAATTTGAGTTCTCTGTTCGCGAACCCAAATTTTTAGGTTTGCGACATCACTAATATATATATATATATATATATATATATATATATATATATATATATATATATATATATATATATATTTATATATATATATTTATATATATATATATATATATATATATATATAAAACACCTTAACAACATAATGTACCTCCCAAGGTCTTAGGAGTCTTGTTTGTACATTAATGTTAAAGCATTGTTTAAGCACGATTTATCACAGCCCAAATGGTCCCATATATCCCTGTTTCCGTGCGAGCCTTCAGGCTCGCTGGAAACAGGAGTTAAGAAGCAGTGGTCTTAAGACCGCTGCTCCTTAACTCGTCCGCCTCCTCTGAGGTTGCGGACAGCAATCCGCCCAATCTCATACGATCGGGTTGATTGACACCCGCTGCTAGCAGCAGAAGTAAGTTGTTTAAAAGTGCTCTATCTTAAGCTGTGAGGTTAGGATTCTACATTCTAGTAAGTAAGCTAGGTGATTTTTTACTGGGCAGTTTCCTATTCTGCATTCTGAAAGTGAAAACCTTTTTAAGCTGATTATCCTAGATGAGATATTTTTTTCTGGAGTAATATTGATCTGGAAAAAGTATTTTTATGAAGACACAAGGGGTTTCCAAATTATTTTAATTACTGGAAAAATCAATAGGTGGTAACACTAACACTGTCCTCTTTAAATCGAATTTAGAATATCACGCTCACGATAATGTATTGCCCGATAGAAGTCAATGGAGTAAAAAAGTAGAAAAAACATAACACCCTACTCAAGTCAAGTTTGCAAACCTATATGTTCTATATGGAACTAATGGATTTTAACTGAATTAAATAAAGGTGAAGTTTTACTTTTCAAAAAAACGGTGAGTGCTGTATCTATCTACACTATAGCCTCTGTATTCTTTTACATACTAGCACCGCGGTGGATGCAAGAATGTCTTAGTGAGTGTACTCTAAAGGATATATATTTTTCTGACTGGGAGTTCCGCTGCACAGCTGATTGCAGATTAAATATGTCCTGATGAAGGCCTGAATGAGGGCCGAAACGTTGACCATGTTTTGTTGATATTACGAATAAAGAATTTTTTTTTATTTACAAACCCTGAGAGTGCCCTTCTATACATGGATCTATATATATATATATATATATATATATATATATATATATATATATATATAAGTATTTTGGTACAATATATATCTATACCTATAAACATATATATATATATATATGTTGTAAGAAATTGGCTAATCCTAGTATTACCCAGGTAAACCTGACATTACCCAAGCGGCTGTGGGTAAAGCCTGATGTAGCATGTTACATCTTCTCACAGTTCTTCGAGTCACTGCTTCAAACATATATACAATGCACTGTAATTCACACATCTTCACTACCTTTTTTGCCTTGGGGTAGATGCTAGAGGATCGGCAGGGTGCCTTCCTTGATCCACCTAGGCAGAGGCAAGAAAAATAGTGTAGATGGGGGAAATACATTACATTGGGATTACTTGGAGTTTTGACTTTACCCGTAACATATATATATATAATTCTATATAGGTATCGCTATATACAGATATATATAGGAATATCTATTTAAAAATACATAGAACATATTCTGCTATGTGCAGAATATTGGAATGTGAAATATTTACAGTAAATACACTGTATAAAACTTTAATAAATATAAATATTGCATCAATCTATTTTTACATGTTTTCATCTAATTAACTGCAAAGGGCTTCAATGCACTGTATTTAAGTGTTTGTATCTGTATATATATGTGTATATATGTTTGTAAATATATACATACATCTGTACACACATATATACACACACACAAATATATATATATATATATATATATATACACAGTATATATATATACAGATGTGGAAAATATCACTAAGGTTTATTTGTCAGGGGTTAAAAGCTACTAGTCCACTCATTGTTAAAGATAGGAAAAAGTTAATATTTCTAAGTCGTCCCCTGCAATTTCTAAGTCGCCCACTGGAAATTTCAAGCCCTGTATATATATATATATATATATATATATATATATATATATATATACAGTGTTTTTTTTTTTAAAAAAAGTTGCCGGTACTCTTTGATAGACATGGGAGATAGGGAGATATTATGCTGGATGACACATGGGGACAATATATTATGCAGGGGGGAATGCCTATCTCTATGCTAAACATCTAGCAGCAATGCCTTCTCTAGTTAGTCTGTCTCACTAAAAAGACGCAGAGAGATGAGACAGTAAAAGAAGAAACCATAAAAATCTTCAATTTGTCCACACACAATCTAAGTTTAGACGAAACAGACCTTCTAAAAAAAGGTTTGTCATTTGCGCCTACACAAAAACCAGATCCATTTGAATTATTTATTGACATAAATAAATTCATACGTAAACTAACATTAGTTAGACATTTTGAAAAAGATAAAAAGACACAAAATTCAGTTAACCTCACACAATCAGATTTAGAAACACTGGAAGCCTTAATGGATCTAGAGAATGGGAACAACCATCACTCACAAATAGATTGTAATAACTATTTTGGACCAGAAGTTGACTCAAATGAATTAAGTATTATTAATAGCGGCTTAAGACCTAAGTCCATTTTCTTCCCTGTCCAATCACAGGGAAAATACATAACCATGTTTAAGGATAAGGTCATTCAAGACTGTATGGAACTCTGCAGCAACTACAAAATCCAGAAACATAATATGAGCATAAGAGAGAAAAGGGTGCTAAAAACACTAATGGATAATGAACAGATTGTGATACGGGAGGCTGACAAGGGAGGAGGCATAGTCATTCTAGACAGGAAAGACTATTTAGAGGAAGCTAATCGCCAACTCTCTGATAGTAAGACATATATGACCCTGAAAAGTGACCCTACACCTCTATTCCTGAGAACGTATATGGAACACATAAATTCTGGTTACCAAAACAGAGTACTCACGGACAGAGAGAGAAAATACCTCTCAAATGATGAACCGAAAATGGCAATATTTTATCACCTACCAAAGATCCACAAGAGCCTGACCAAACCACCTGGCAGGCCTATCATCTCAGGTATAGATTCAATAACATCTAGACTATCTGAATATGTGGATCAATTTTTAAAACCTATGGTACTTAATCTCAAATCATACCTTAGAGATACACCCCACCTTCTCCAAATTATAGAAAGAATACAATGGAAGTCAACTTATAAATGGGCTACACTCGATGTAACAGCATTATATACATCTATCCCTCAGAGATCACTAGACAATGCTAATCAGATTGCCCTTGAGCAGAGAAACTTTCTATTAGAATCCATTAGATATATCCTACAGAATAATTATTTCAAATTCGAAGGAACATATTATCTGCAAAACACAGGAACAGCCATGGGTACAAAGTTTGCACCTAATTTTGCTAACTTATATATGGGTATATTTGAGGAGGAGATGGTTTATAATAATTTTGAATTTAAAAACAAAAATGTTGTGTTCTGGCATCGCTTTATAGATGACATCCTAGTTATTTGGGATGGAGAGATTAATCTATGGGATACATATGTACAAAAACTTAATGCCAACTGCATGAATCTTACTTTTACACAAAGAATAGAAATCTCATCCATTGATTTTCTAGATGTCACTTTATATGTATCAAATGGGAATATATGCAGCAAGCTATACAGAAAACCTACTGACACTAACGGTTACCTAGACGCACGTAGCAGCCACCATCCTAAATGGATAGAAAATATTCCATTCGGACAGTTTCAGAGACTGAGGCGAAACTGCTCAGATATGAGTAATTTTGAATTAGAGGCAAATAAACTCAAAGATAAGTTTACAGAAAAACACTATCCAACTAAAACTATCCAAAAGGCATATAATAGAGCAATTCAACTTAACAGAGAAACATTAGTACATGGTAATAATCAACAATTACAGACACAACACCAGATACAATAAGGGCAATACAGAAAAGAGATACTAATACTAAAATTAATTTTGTTACAACTTTCAATGAAGGCCACTGGAAGATTAAGAACATTCTACAGAAAAATTGGTCAATCTTGAAAAATGACCCCATACTAAAAGACACTATAGGCAACAGACCATATGTCACATACAAGAAAAATAAGAATCTAAAGAATTTCTTAGCACCTAGTGACATTCAGAAAATCAGGAAAACAGATAAACAACCTAAAAGTCAGATTACTAATATACAAGGTTTTTTCAAATGTGCAAGAAAAAACTGTGTGTGCTGTGCACATATAAATAAGAATAAAAATTTTAATAAATTTATAGACTGTGGAAAAGAAGGAGAAAAATATCCGATTAAAGGTCTACTAAATTGTAGATCTGATCATGTAGTCTATATGCTGGAGTGCACCTGTAACACCCCAAAAAGATATATAGGACGCACGACACGGGGTTTAAAAATCCGCTGTCTAGAACACATGAAAAATATAGAAGCAGGAACCCTCAAAAATCCTCTCATAAACCACTTTACGAATATTCATAATAAAAACAAAGAGGCTTTTTTCATTAAGGCTATAGAACAAATACACAAAGGTAACAGAGGAGGTAGTAGACTTCTGGAACTACGAAAAAGGGAGACAGTTTGGATTCATAAATTGGGAACGCTAGAACCAAATGGGTTAAATAGAGATATTGACCTAGCAGCATTTCTATAATCATTGGTATACTAACTGGGGAGACTTTTCTGAACACCACTTGATCTCTCCCCCATGTATGTATTCCAAAAAATCACGAGACAGTTAATTTATGTTATATGTTTTATGTTTTTAGAGTTTTAAAAGTATATAAACCATTAGGAAATATACACTATGGCTCTTAATTAAGTTAAGTTAGTTTGGAATATCCTATCCCTTTAGAATTTTATCTCCCCTTTTAAGAATATGCTAATTTTATGGTGTTCTGACATTTCTTGTTCTTTTAAGTATCCTTTCTTCATTAACAAATATGAGGAAGAAATTATACGAGTATACATAACGTATCCCAGTAATTCTGCACCTATTTTTAATAACATTACAGTAATTCTGTACCTATTCTTAATTACATTTTTTAAAATGATAGT